>NW_015404172.1:0-3000 GCF_001527695.2 Protobothrops mucrosquamatus
GAAAATGTTGCCTGCTGAAGACAGGCAATGTTAGAGGGACCCTTTCCTTCTACTCCAATGCCCATCATCCCAGGCCCGCATGGAACATGATGATTTCCCCTATTCCCTTGCAGCGTCTATCTAGCGTTGCATGCAGGATCCACCAGGGGGCTCCCTGGGCTGCCGTTACAAAGCCCTCACCTGCCCCCGCTTCAGGAGAAAACTGAGCATGCGCTCTTCCAGCAGGTCAAGAGACATGCTCGGTGCATTTTTCAGAAGAGGCTGATGGTGCTTCCGCCCTTCCTACGGGTGCGATTCTGCTCTCGTTCTCAGTAAGTGGGGGGACGTTTCTTTCACGGGCTGGACCGTGCATGGAGACAACCAAAACTTCATCAGGTTCGGAGGCGTGGGAAGGGGGGAGCCCAGGGTCCCATGTTCCCCTGCCGCCCCTGTGCATGCACGGGCCAGGCAGGGAAGAAATCAAAGCTCCGGACGCGCGGCGTTGCCTCCAGGAAGAACTTCAGGATCGCCAGAAAGGTTGGAGTTATTCAGGATTAGGCTAAAAGTGGGGAACCTGTTTCCAGGAGATGCGTGAATGAAAACATCATGTTAAGCTGGTTTATTGATTCGGATATTATTCTGTTTGCATTGAATGGTGGTTTGTTGATTGTGATTTCTCAGGTAGCCATAGCAGTTTGGGCCAGGAGTTTAATGAGGTTCTGCTGGCTAAAGTTACACTGGAACTTCAAATATTGATTGATTTACCTATTAAATCGATTTAGAAAGCCACTAATCTCAATGTCTATTTGTGACCTGAGACATTGATGATCTGGATTGTACAGAGGTTAGTTTTCACACTGCAAGCAGCCATCAAAATTATTTGAATAAATGAGTAGGAATAAGAAATCAAAAACATATTTTAAATTTATGTATCCAAATTGTTTAGTCCTTGAAAGAAGTTGATCCAGAAGGTTACTACAGATTTTTTTCTACACAGAGATACATCACTACCTACAAAGATTTCACCTCCCTTCCCAGATATTGGTGGGTTCATAAGAATTTCTTCTTTCAGTTTTTGTGTGTGCTCAGTTGTTAAGTTGGTCAACCTGTATTTCTGGAATTTTCTTTTGTTTTCCATTTCAGATATATAAGTCGGAAATCTTTCCTGGTTGCTTTTGAGTCTTAAGTTTCTTGTGTGGGAAGAGGGCTAAATGGACTTAGGAAATTTTGACAGACCTCTTCTGATTAGGAAGACCTGTGCAGATCCATCAGTCTGTTTTGGAGCTGGATTAGAGACCAGAGAGAAGATGGAGGGACAACGCCCAGCTGGAAAAAGCCCTGCAGCTGCTCAGTCTTGGAGCTTTGAGATAAATGGGGCAAGTCCTGGGCAGAAGAACCAAGAAGATGAAGCCAAGAGTTCAGAGGTCCAATGCTGTCACTTCAGAAAAGTGCAGTTCCAGGAGGGGAGGGGTCCCCGAGATATTTGCAGTCAGCTTCACCGCCTTTGCTGTCAGTGGCTGCAGCCAGAAATACACACGAAGGCCCAAATGCTGGACCTGGTGCTCCTGGAGCAGTTCCTGACTGTCCTTCCACCAGAGATGGAGAAATGGGTGCGTGAGTGTGGAGCGGAAACCAGTTCCCAGGCGGTGGCCCTGGCCGAAGGCTTCCTGATAAACCAGGAGGAGGATAAGATTCAAGAAGAGTTGCAGGTGTGAGAATGTAGTCTTAGCAGCTCTAAAGAGAATCACTCTGAATCTGTCAATTCCTTTCTGGCCGGGTTTTCTGGAATTATTAACTCCTAAGGCTATTTGTTCTATTCTTCCAGAGGATGTATTTGGGGCAATTCTTCCATTCTGTTTCAGGTTTCAGCAATGGGCATTGGGGTCTGCTAGTTTGAAGGTGCAGTATGATAATTCATTTCTATCTCTGTGCTCTTCCTTTGTTTCTCCTATCACATCATGTCCAGAAATCCTTGGAAGCCACGACTGAGTATCCCAAGGGGGGGAAAGATTCATCCAAACCCTCTCAAGAGCTGCTGTTCGGGGAGAACTTCCAGAAAGGTCAAAGTCAGGACATCACGCCAGGTAACAGAAGGTCTTTCTGTGTGATGTGAGATTTCAACATTTAGCTGATTCTTTAGCTGCACATCATTACAATCTCTCTCTTTAACAAATCTGCTTCTCCCATTTTTTTCTGTCTCACAGAGAGTAGAAAGCTGTCCGTGGAATTTGTAGAGTCACCTCCTCTTTGTGGTGGAGCTGAAGGATTGGCTGAACCTCTACTTCAGGTAAGGAGGAGAAATGTCGGAAAAGTCCATGAATCTTGGATGGATTTCATTTTGTTCTAGAGTTCAATGTATAAAATTTCTGTTTCTAAGCAATATAAATTTGATATCCAGTCATAGAACATTCACGCTCAGCTTAGCCTATCCTCTCTCTTCTGAGGGGATCCTTTGTGAGATGCTTTCTCCTCCTGCTTTGCCATCAGATTTCATTGACCAGACAGTTGTGAGCATTGGGGCTGTTCCTTCTGTCTCCCAGGGTCATTCTCACACACCATTACAAAAAAACCCCTTATTTTGTCTTTTGAAAAGCATCTTTGGGACAACTGTGATCTGGTGATTGAGAATCTCCATAGATATATATAGTACTAAGTGGATATAAGACCCAACTACCAATGACCAAGAAAACTATTTTAGTTGGCTATGCTGAAAAGCATTCCAAATACCGCCAACTAGATCCAATCTGCTTCAGTTATGTCATCAGCCAGAAGCGGTGAGATCTCACTCTGAATTCTGCAGAGGATGCTCATTTGGTTCACTGGATCTCTTTCCTAGAATTAATGGAAGAAAAACCTCAAATTATTCTTGGGATTATCTGTTAATAGGGAAATTTCTTTTCTTCAGGATGTTGTGTCTTTTGAGGAAGTGGCCGTGTATTTCTCCATGGAGGAGTGGTCTCAGCTGGACCCTGCCCAAAAAGCACTTCACGGAGAAGTCATGCTGGAGAATTCCAGGAATCT
>NW_015404173.1:0-3000 GCF_001527695.2 Protobothrops mucrosquamatus
CAGGAGAACCTATACAGTCTCAGACAAGTGACTGTCTAGTCTCTTCTTAAAAATTTCCAGTGATGGAGCGCCCACGATTTCTGGTGGCCAGCTGTTCCACTGGCTGATTGTCCTCCCTGTCAGGAAGTTTCTCCTTAATTCCACGTGTGCAGCCGGTTAAGGGCACCTGTCCTATTTCCGTTCATTAAAAAAAAAAAAAGCCCATTTATAGTGACGATTTTCTCAAAGGGTCCCTTTCTCACAGGCTCTGCTAACCATCTGCCCAGCTCAGCATATTTCACCCCCAAAAACGTCCTTGAACAAAATGCCTTTGTTGGACAATGGGATGGTTTGCTGCCATAGATTAGACCAGCTCTTTCGTAGGTCTATCAAGAACCCCGTTTTAACAGAACAGCAAGAGTAGGGAGAGACCTCGGAGGTCATCTAGTCCAACCCCCCTGCTCAGGCAGGAGACCCTATACCGTTTCAGACAAATGGCTGTCCAGGCTCTTCTTAAAAACCTCCAGTGTAGTTTCCAACCGTTGTTTCTCTGGTGCTTTGGGGAATAGCTTGAGCCCCCCCCCTCTTCTTCGTGGCAGCCCCTCAAATACTGGAACGCTGCTATTGTGTCCCCCCCCCCATTTCTCCTTTTCTTTAGACCGGCCCAGGGATGGGGAACATGGGCTCTTTTGTGACCCCTGGACTTCAACTCCCAGAATTCCTGAGCCAGCATGGGGGAACTATGGCCCCTTCATGACTGGTGGACTTCAACTCCCAGAATTCCTCAGCCAGAATGGCTGGCTCAGGAATTCTGGGAGCTGAAGTCCACCAGTCAGTCATAAAAGAGCGCAGGTTCCCCCACCCCTCTGCCTGGCCAGAGCCACCATCTTGGCAGCCTCTCCCAGGGTCCCGTGATCAGAATCCAGAGTCTGGGCGACCGGTTCCTACGACGGAGGCCGCGTCTCAAGGCCGCGCAACCCCCTTTTGCGACCTTCGGAGCGGCAAAGTCAACGGAGAAGTGTTTTAACAACCAGGTTTCTAACTTAACTGCGATTCACTTAGCAATCGTGGCAGGGGAGGTCGTAAAGTGGGACAAAACCCATGTCACAAGTGTCTCACTTAACGATGGAAACGTTGGGCTCGTTTGCGGTCATAAGCCAAGGCCTGCCTGTATGTTCCTTTCCTCTCTCAATTGCTCCCCCACCCCCATCTTTTAGGGGAGGGGAACCCCAAGGGCTACTTTTTTTTTGTTTCATCTTGATCACCTCCTAAACATCCGGAACCGAGGCCGTAACAGCCACGTTCATCCAAAAGGCACCCCCAGGAATTAAAACCAGGGCCTAATCACCCTCTGGGTCTCATCCCCTTGACCATCTCGTGGGGAGATCCCCCCCCCAAAAGAATATGCAGGCCGGGGTCTCTCTGACGTGGGAACTGGAGCAGTGGTTTGGCGCCTGCCCGCCTGCCTGTGTTTGGCGCCCACTGACACTTGGGGTGCCTCTTCACGCAGCCCCAGACAAGCGCAGGGCAGACGTCCACACCCGAGCGAGAAGAGACAGCCAGCGGCCCATCGACCCCCAAAAGGGCCACTCCTGGCACCCACAGCCACCCGACAGGAGCCCTGGGATGACCCAAGAGAGTGAGCCGGCTCCGTCAGAGGGGGCGCAACCCGACCCAGAGGGGGCTTTCAAGGAGCCTCCACAGTTTGCAGGATTCGGGACGGCCCCTCTGGACCCTCCGGATGATTCGAACCACCAGTGTGTCTCCCCCCAAAACCAGGCAGCTTGGGGAAAATGGGGGGCACCCCCTAGGAGGGGGGAGCTCCCTGTATTGAGAAACACGCTGGCATCACCAGGCAGGGAGGGGCCATGACGAGGGGGGCTACCCTCGTGCCAAGCCCTCGGCCACCCTGGAGCTGACCTGACCGACACAAAAGCTTGGCTCCCGGGGTTTGACTCCCCCTTTCTCTCCCGCCCCCCAGCGCTGGGCAGTGCCAGCAAGGAAAGGCTCTCATCGTCTGCCAAGGAGTGAACCCCAAATTTCCGTCTGAGGGGGGTATGGTGGAGGGAGGGCTCCTCGGCACCCCCTTATCCTGCAAGGCCCCCTGTTCTCGTCCCGAACACCAAAGACCTCCAATCACAGGACACGTACAAAAGGAAATCTTTATAAGCCGATGCACACAGCAAGGGAAGCAGTCGACAATCTAGAGCAGGCGAACCCCAACAGGCCCTGGGGTGGGGGGGAGGTGGGCAAGTAGCGCCCCGTGGCCCAGGGGGCGGCGGCCAGGAGCCCCCCCACCTTGGGAGGGGGGATGGTCTGTGTGGCTGGTAGCACCGCAGGGAAATTCCTCATTTGCTGACGCGACCGGATCTTCCGGGGGACGAGAGGCTGCAGGGGGGCTCCTGTCTCCTTCCGGCCGGGGTCTCCTCCAAGCCTGGAACCAGGGGGGGCTGCTTACCCCCCCTCCCAGAGCCTCTTCCTGGGATCGATCGCCACGCAGGGCTCCGCAAGGACAGGGAGGCAGACGCTTCGGTTGTGTGACCAACCCCTGGCCAAGTCGGTCTTGCAATTCTGGGGGGGGGGGGGTCAGGCAGAAAAGCCCCCCCAACTAAGGGAGCCCCTTCAGCAGTAGGAAAGCAACATGGCTCAGACTGCAGGAGGAACCAACATGTGGGGGGGGGCTCGGCTGGCTTTTCGAGGTCTCCCCCCTGGGGGCCCAGAGCAGGCCAGGCTGGCTCCATTATTCTAAGAGCCCCCCCAGATTCAGCACATGGGGGGGGTCTGCATGAGGCCAGCTTCACAGGCTGCACTTCTCCGGGGGGAGAAGCGAGGGGAGGGGCCTGACCCTCCCAGGGCCCCCGGAAACAGGTAGGGAGCCCCCCGTCTTGCCAAGGGGGGTGGGAGGGAGAGGGAACAGGGATCCCCGCTTCCTGCAGGCGGGAAGGGCAGACAGACAGGCACTCTAAGCAAATTCAGCACCCCCTCCCCCAATTGCCAACTAAGATCCACAGGGGGAAGGGG
>NW_015404174.1:0-2999 GCF_001527695.2 Protobothrops mucrosquamatus
AGGAAGGAAGGAAGGAAGGAAGGAAGGAAGGAAGGAAGGAAGGAAGGAAGGAAGGAAGGAAGGAAGGACAGAGTTGGAAGGGACCTTGAAGGTCTTCTAGTCCAACGCTCTGCTCAAGCAGGAGACCCTATACCATTTCAGACAAGTGACTGTCCAGTCTCTTCTTAAAAACCTCCAGTGATGGAGCGCTCACAATTTCTATACCATTTTTAATAATTCTATTCCACTATTTAGAATAGAATAGAGCTGGAAGGGACCTTGGAGGTCTTCTAGTCCAGCCCCCTGCTCAAGCAGAAGAATCTATACCATTTCAGACAAGTGACTGTCCAGTCTCTTCTTAAAAACCTCCAGTGATGGAGCACCCACAACTTCTGAAGGCAAGCCAACTGGTTAATTGTCCTCCCTATCAAGAAGTTTCTCCTTAATTCCAGGTTGCTTCTCTCCTTGATCAGTTTCCATCCCTTGTTTCTTGTGCTGCCCTCAATTTCGTATCTCTTGTTGTTAAATGAATCACTGCAGTTGTTAAGTGAATCACTCAGTCATTAAGCAAACTTGGCTTCCTCCCTTGACTTTCTGTGTCGGAAGCCAGCTGGGAAGGTCACGAATGACGCTCATCTGATCCTGGGATGCTGCACCCATCATAAATAATATCTCGGTTGCCAAATTCTGATCCCATGATTGTGAAGATGCTCCAACAGTCACAAGTCACAAGACCCATCATGAATCACTCTTTTCAGTGCTGTTGTAACTTGAAGCACTTATTCGATTGATGATTGTACGTTAAGGACTGCCTATGTTAGCCTGCCTTCTGGAGATGTGGGTGCTTCATTGCTGTGTTGTCAAGAAAGGATTGGACAAGGGTTTGTCTGGGATGGCATAAGGACTCTTTCTTGGGGTTAGGGGTTAGACTAGAAGACCTCCAGGGCCACTTCCAGCCTTAGGATGCTATGGTTAAGATGTGTATTATCAAATTAGGGATGGGTGATTGCAGCTGATGGTTAATAATAATAATAATAATAATAATAATAATAATAGTAGTAGTAGTAGTAATAAAGTTGGAAGGGACCTTGGAGGTCATCGAGTCCAACCCCCTGCTCAGGCAGGAAACCCTATCCCATTTCGGACAAATGGCTGTCCAGTCTCTTCTTAAAAACTTCCAGTGTTGGAGCATTCATCACTTCTGGAGGCAGGTTGTTCCACTGGTTAATTGTTCTCACTGTCAGGACGTTTCTCCTTAGTTCTAGGTTGCTTCTCTCCTTGATTAGTTTCCATCCGTTGCTTCTTGTCCTGCCTTCAGGGGCTTTGGAGAATAGCTTGACTCCCTCTTCTTTGGGGCAGCCCCTGAGATACTGGAACCCTGCTATCATGTCCCCCCTTGTCCTTCTCTTCATTAAACTAGACATCCCCAATTCCACCAGCCTTTCCTTATATGCTTTGGCCTCCAGTCCCCTAATCATCTTTGTTGCTGTTCTCTGTACTCTTTCTAGAGTCTCAACATCTTTTTTACATCATGGTGACCAAAACTGGATGCAGTATTCCAAATGTGGCCTTACCAAGGCCTTGTAAAGTGGTATTAACATTTCACGTGATCTTGATTCTATCCCCCTGTTAATGCAGCCTAGCACTGTGTTGGCCTTTTTGGCAGCTGCAGCACACGGCTGGCTCATATCTAAGTGACTGTCCACTAGGACTCCTAGATGATTTGTGGTGTGAAGTTTTCCCTTGGTTTTAATCATGTTGCTGTGGGTTTTATTTTCACAACTGGGCTTTGCTTATTTTGGTATAAGCCGTCGTTTTTATGTGTTCGCCATCTTCAGAGAGCAGAGACCCAAAGCAGAGATAAAGTTGCTAGGAAGATCACAACAAAAGGCTGTGGGATCTGTGCGTGGCTTTGTAGCCATTGTCTTCTCACCCATGATCTGAACCTGCCAGTAAGAAAGTCCAGTGTTCCCAGAATCCTCTTGCTCCGAATCTTCTTTAGAGTGTAACTCTACTATTTGGTGACTTTGCAGCTAACCTGGAAAAATAATCCCTGTGTTATACGTAGACAGATTGCCATTCTTGGGAAGGGGGTGTAGGAGGACAGCACACACACCCCCAGAGAAAGAAATATTTTGGGGAATATTAAAAAGCAGAATATTATATTTCCCAAAGGAATACAGTAATGGAGAAAGAAAATCTTAAAAGACAGAAACCAGCCCCGAGAAACCAGTCCCAGCCCCTCTCCCCCAGGCAGGTCTGTAGAAATGCAGATTTAATAATAATAATAATGATGATAAAGTTGGAAGGACCCTTGGAGGTCATCTAGTCCAACCCCCTGCTCAGGCAGATTGACAATCCTATTCAGAAAGGTTGGAGCCAGGAAGCTAGAAGCTGATGAGATTAGGAAGACAAAGACTCCTAAAATCTACATACCCCACCCAAACTCTAAAGACATGACCTTTAGGACATAATAGGATTAACCCACCAATACCAAAAAGGGCACACTCGAAGCTCAGGTCCACAGGAACAGGAACTCCAAACACAAAAGCCCAAGAAGGTATAAACACCCACCACTCCCAGCACCATGTATTCAGCTGCCCCAGAGCCACATTTCTGTCTGGCTCTGCTCTTCAATAAACTCCAACCTTCTTTCTAAAGCAGTCTCCATTTTGTTTATTCCCGGCTTGGACTGGATCCTGATGAAGATTTTTCTTTCAGCAGGGGAAGTGTCGGTGAGGAAAGGGGTGGTTGCAGAGAGAAGGGGTCATGAAGGAGGCGAGGAAGAGGCTTAGTGTCAAATGTGACACTTAGCTCTTGTGGTGTGGCCTCTCCGAGTGCCCAGGAGGCTTGGCGAGTGTCCTTTTGCTTGGCCTGAGATGTGAAGGTGAACTCATTTCCGTCTCCTCCACAGGTCCTCTGGATTTGTTTGCTGCCCAGGATGGAGACAGCAAGAGGAGGAGTGCCCGATAGGTAAGATCTCACCTGTCCTCCTTTTCAAGGCCAGTCAGAAGCTCTGC
>NW_015404175.1:0-2999 GCF_001527695.2 Protobothrops mucrosquamatus
GAAATACTTGTTTTTCAATAATTTATGGTTATGCCTTTATGGTTAAAGCTAAGTTTAAGTGAAAAATATTTGAATATGTTATATGTTATTTAAATATTACGATAAGGTATTTACGTATTATGATATGCCGGATACCTACTTGCTTGTAAAATTATTGACTATATATTACCCTTACCCCCTTCCAAATCCCCCATTTTTTTCCTCCCCACCCTCCCCTGTCTACCATACCTATATTCCTCCCTTTTTTTCCCTTTATGGATAAAAAACTCAATAAAAGTTTGTAAAAAAAAAAAAGAATATCTGTTTGTATTTATGCCCATTTGTCATTGTTTTTAGTGCCAGGGCTAGATACCCACCTGGGTTTCTTTTGCTCATTCGTCTCTTTAAAAGATTTAATATTTTCACCACTCAGCAAACTGCTCTGTGATAATAAAAAAAAAATCTTATCTATAAGGGAACTGCTGTAATCATGCAGAGAGCAGTAAAATTCACTCCACGCACAGTCAAAACAGTTATTGTCCAAGACGGAGGAGTGAAAGCCAAGCAAACCTTAGCAAGACCTTCCTGGATCAAACCCACATTGTCCTCTACCAAAGGGAGCTGTCCCTTTCTATTGCTAACTTTGCAAATCCTTTCCCACGTTCTTCTTTCTCCCGTCCTCCTACAGAGGTAAAGGCTGATTTTCTTTAATAAAAATAAATCCATTTCCCAAGGAAGCCATTTTTCCTCCCGTTAATTCTTGCTTCTTCGCTCGGCAAGAGACTACGGAGGATTTTATAACCACAGAAAATAAGGAACCAAAAAAAAAACCCCGGGGACGCGTTTCACCTCCCCTCGACGCTGAAGCAGCGACCCCTAAAAGTTTTGCTCCTTTCTGCGTCCAAATCAACCATGCTGCGTCCTTACCTTACACTTGTTCCCCCCCCCTTTCCCCGGATATGGCGTGTCCTTCCCGAAGAGGCGCTGGAAACAAATTTGCGAATTGCTAATCGCCGGGGAGGCTCGGCTCGGCTTGCTTTGAGTCCTTTATCACAGACCAGACCATTTTAAAACTAAGGACCGAACAGGCTTTTTTTTTCTTTTTTTCTTTTGCAAATAGGAATCAGGCATATACTATCGCACCTGTAGGCAGCAAAACTATCCAATATACAGTGTAGATCAGGGGTAGTCAACCTTGGCTCTTTTATGACTCGTGGACTTCAACTCCCAGAATTCCTGAGCCAGCTTAGCTGGCTCAGGAATTCTGGGAGTTGAAGTCCACGAGTCATAAAAGAGCCAAGGTTGACTACCCCTGGTGTAGATTAAGCAGCGAATAATAGTCTGTTGCGATTTTCTTCAAATAACGATACCTAGTTTTAGCAGAGGAGAACTAAGTTTGTAAATAGTTTAATTTAAAGCTGAAATCTGATTGTACAGATTGTCCTGGAAAATTAAATCTGTGTTAGACCCCATACGAATTGTTCCAGAGTGTTTTTCAGTAAACAATCTGAAAGAGGATGGCATCATCGCTATTTGTAAAAGATGCTCAGTTATGGGCACATTCTCCCAGCCATCCCACCCTAGCATCTGCTTCCGTACAATATGGATGCAGGTCCCCATCCACCCACACCCTGAGGTCAGCCTGTAACTGAGGGACATGAATTTGTAGCTGAGGGTTGAAATAGAGATCAACCCTGACTGCTCTTTAGAAGGCCAGATCCTGAAGTTGAAACTCAAATACTTTGGCCACCTAATGAGAAGGAAGGACTCACTGGAAAAGAGCCTAATGCTGAGAAAGATTGAGGGCAATAGAAGAAGGCGACGACAGAGAATGAGGTGGCTGGATGGAGTCACTGAAGCAGTAGGCGTAAGCTTAAATGGACCCCAGAAGATGGTAGAGAACAGGAAGGCCTGGAGGAACATTGTCCATGGGGTTACGATGGGTCGGACACGACTTCGCAACTAACAACAACAAAAGTGCTCTCTGAGGTTGGTTGTTTTCTTGCAAAACATTCCATTACCAAACCAAATAACATCATCAGATTTGTTCCTCTGCCAGCATTTTCACTTCTACTTACCACATCTTCTGCTGAAGCAAGTTCTGGCTTACCTATAAGCTTATATAGGTGGAATTTTAAAAATGCTAATAAATAAATAAGATCACCATGCAGTATGTTGGACCAGTTGCTGGATATGATGCAACCTGTGTAGCAGTTAGCTAGGATCTTCATTTGTGCCTGTGCTTTGGGTTGGCTCTCTTCCACCATCCATGACCACATGCTCCTTCAGCATTTGCCTATGTGAGGATCAGTCTAAGACAGGGGTGTCAAACTGCCGGCCCATGGGCCGGATGACTCACGCCGAAACCACGCCCACCCCATTGCCGGCAATGGGGGAAAAGTCACGATACATCCCGACACGTCATGTGACACTGCGAGTTTGACACTCCTGGTCTAAGAAATCACCTTCCAATTTTTTCCCCATCTCTTTTTAAAATCTTCAGGTTAGTTGCCCCATAGCAATCCGCAAGGATCAGCTAAGCCATCTCTTCCTTATTTCATTAATACCAACTGCTCGTTTCCCAATGCTGTCCACTGATCTAGCAACTGTAACAGTGTATCCGATTCATGATGTGATTTATATCTTCATCCTACCATTGCTATGACAGCCCAAACAATCAACAATACTTTGGATGATTGATGTTGAACTTGATAACTGCTGCAAGACTACTAGTAGCTCAATATTGGAAAATAGAACGTTTACCCACTATAGAAGAATGGTCACTTAGTCTCGAACTTAGCAGAAATGGCCAAGATTTCCACTTTTGTGAAGGATTATTCACAAGAAAGATATATTTTGGTTTGGAGAAGATGGATAGATTATATTGAGCGTAAATATGGGACCAAAAAATATCATTTGGTTTTTGAGTGAATTTTAGAGTATTATTGTTGTATAAAGGTTAGAATAGTCTATTTAGTATTATTTTTAATTATTAAAGTGATGTTATTATTATTGTTTTT
>NW_015404176.1:0-2999 GCF_001527695.2 Protobothrops mucrosquamatus
TCAATTACCGCAATAAAGGAGCTGGGTTATTTCACTGAAAACATGTTCTGTAGAGAAGTTAATATGCCTACCTCAGGCTATGCAAATGTATGTGGTAGGAAGCAAAAATAAAAAGAGACTCAGAGTGAAAGTTTAGGTAGAAGAAGATTTATAGTTCATTGTAGAAGAAGAGACAAAGCAGGACAGAGAATAATATCAAAAGACTACATTCTCTCCTGGAGTATCTGATGAGTTGATTCATCCATCTGGAGGGCAGCCGATGAACTATTAGGTCACCCCAAGTACCAGATTTGCAGGTAAGAAGCTTCTGAGTACATCTGGGAATTGGAAATAATATTTAAAAAACAAATGAGTGAAAAAGTGAACTCTATTTGGTTATAGCTTTGTTATAGTGGGGGACGGGGAGAGGAATTATAGGGTTGCTGAAAGCATAAGGCTATGAGCCTGCAATGTTTTGTATTATAGGATTTCCCCTTCACCTTTTTCTAGCTATGTATGTTGAAATGGCATAAATTATACTGCAGTGTCAACTTTATGTTTTCAATTCTCCCTAATTATTGTTGCCCACACTACGCAAAGAAAAATTTTCCCAGCAGAGGCAAAAACATTTTGTGACACTTAAGTTAATATTGATAATGTGAAATGCAGTCCATGAATAATTATCCAACAAAGAAAAGAAGAGAATGGTCATTTTAATTTGTATTTCCTTTTAATTTTTAGATAGTTTGCTTGTTCCGTCAGCCAAGCTTTAATTTTTAATAATATGATACGTACTGAAAGTGGCAAAACTAATTCTGACACATGTAAATTTATGAAGTCTGTTTTCCATCGATGTGTCTTACAGCAAGGGTCCCCAATCCCCAGGCTGAGGCCCACTACTGCACAGTTCAGCTCGCACGAGTCGAGCTGCGTGTGTGTGCACACACGCCAGCCCGTCTCTTGTGCAAGTCAAGCTGCATGCATGTGTGCACCAGCCTACCACTCGCACAAGTCGAGCTGCACGCCCATGCACTCAGCCGCCACTCATAAGACCTAGTTCCCCTCTTGCCCCCCCACAAAGGTTGGGGACAGCTGTTTTACAATATACCTGTATACACACACACACACACACAGATACATATACATACAAACACACACAGAGAGAGAGAGAGAGAGAGAGAGAGAGAGAGAGAGAGAGAGGCCAATCATACATTTTTCAAGTAAGAAGTGTTATACAAAGCACAAGTATGAATTCATAAACCAAAGAAATTAATATGGTTACTTTTGTATTCAACCCACTTTCATTCACCAGCCTGTCACTCTTGAATTTTTTTTCTTTTTCTTTATCATACAAACTTCTTAAATAATCCATTTACACTGCATTCTCACTTCCATGTAAAAAAAATGGGCAGAAGCATGCTCTTATACATAACATTTTCGTGTCTTTCAACTAAGATTTATTCATTGCAGCAGACCACATATTCCTCACCACCCTTTAAGTTATTTGCATTCCTTAATATTTCACAAATTTTGCAACTTCATTAAACATTCTACCAAGATTCACAAATTCATGTATTTGATCTTCCCTCCATCTTTCTTCTATAATTTTCTTATCAAACTCAACTGCTGTGGTCTTGTAATTTTTTTTTTATCCATTCTCCTCTTTCCATCGTGCAATCTGCCTATCATTCACTGGAAATCATTCAGATTTTAATATTGCTACAAACAGTCCTTATACATTTGTCCATAATACATTACTCAACCAAGATGATATCTATACATCCTTGTCTTACTTCCTACTCAGTGTTGAATTATTCACTAAGCATTCCATTTATTGTCATGTAAGGTTTACCTCCTTCATACACTGTTATCACAGTTAACAAACAACTTTTAACTACATATCATGCAACCCATTCCATAGTTCAGACCCATTCACTTTATCATACAATTCTCTAGATCAATTAACTTTCATTAAATGTTCTTTTTTATATCCATACATTTTCAGTAACTTGCTGAAGGGTAAAAATCTAAACTGTACAATACAGAATAAAACCATATTACACTTCCCAAATTTTTCTCTCTTGTACTTCTTTCCTAGATGCATTTTAAAAACCAACCACTTTTTTTAAGCAAAGAGTAATAGCATTCTAATCATACAAACTGACAATGTAAAGAATTTGTTAAAGTTAGACTACACATTCAGAACAAATGTTTTCTAATCTAGAGTTGGATTCATTCTCCTAATTACAATACCCTTTGTAAGACGACATCATAAAGCAACTGATATATGTGAACTTTCAAACAAAGGTCAGATATGAATCATGAACAATCTAAGACCATCTAAGATAGTGTTTCTCAACCTTGGTAACTTGAAGATGTGTGGACATCAACTCCCAGAATTCCCCAGCCAGCAACTGCTGGGAGTTGAAATCCACACTAATTGCCAAGGTTAAGAAATATTATGGTAGTCTAAGACATTTGGCTACTTGAAGGAGAGATCTCATGTTCTTCCCTTGGTTCCTTCTTAGAGCCAACACTTCAAAATGTTTTACTACAATTATTTGTCATATTTCTATCCTGCCATTTTTCTATCCTCAAGAAGAAGAGAATCCCCACTCTAATAATAATAATAGTAATAATAGTAATAATAATAGTAATAATTTAAAAAAATGGAAGGGACCTTGGAGGTCATCTAGTCCAACCCCCTGCTCAGGCAGGAAACCCTATACCATTTCGGACAAATGGCTGTCCAGTCTCTTCTTAAAAACTTCCAGTGTTGGAGCATTTACCGCTTCGGGAGGCAGGTTGTTCCACTGATTAGTTGTTCTAACTGTCAGGAAGTTTCTCCTTAGTTCTAGGTTGCTTCTCTCCTTGATTAGTTTCCATCCATTGCTTCTTGTCCTGCCTTCAGGTGCTTTGGAGAATAGCTTGACTCCCTCTTCTTTGTGGCAGCCCCTGAGATATTGGAACACTGCTATCATGTCCCCCCTCGTCCTTCTCTTCATTAAACTAGACATACC
>NW_015404177.1:0-2999 GCF_001527695.2 Protobothrops mucrosquamatus
TATGTAAAGGGTCATTGTACACTAAAAATCGGCCAAAAGGAGAGTCTTCAGGCACAGCTGGATTCTAGTTGTATTACAGTTTATTCTTTCCTGAGATGAGGAAGAGGAAGAGGAGGAGGAGGAGGAGAAGGAGGAGGAAGAGGAAGAAGAAGAAGAAGAAGAAGAAGAAGAAGAAGAAGAAGAAGAAGAAGAAGAAGAAGAAGAAGAAGAAGAAGAAGAAGAAGAAGAAGAAGAAGAAGAATCACAATCACAATCACAATCACAATCACAATCACAATCACAACCCATACATCACTTCTCTATATTGTTGTCAAGAAAACTGCATAGATGTCTTCATGAAGAGACTGGACATCCATTTGTCTGGAATGGTATAGGATCTCCTGGTTGAGCAGGGGGTTGGACTAGAAGACCTCCAAAGTCCCTTCCAACTCTGTTTTTCTGTTATGAATCTGTGGCCCTTAACATTCCGTATGTCTCAGGGGCTGCCATAAAGAAGAGGGAGTCAAGCTATTCTCCAAAGCGCCTGAAGGCAGGACGAGAAGCAACGGATGGAAACTAATCAAGGAGAGAAGCAACCTAGAACTAAGGAGAAACTTCCTGACAGTTGGAACAATTAACCAGGGGAACAACCTGCCTCCAGAAGCGGTGAATGCTCCAACACTGGAAGTTTTCAAGAAGAGACTGGACAGCCATTTGTCTGAAATGGTATAGGGTTTCCTGCCTGAGCAGGGGGTTGGACTAGATGACCTCCAAGGTCCCTTCCAACTTTATATTATTATTATTATTATTATTGTTGTTGTTGTTGTTATTATTATTATTATTATTATTAAACTTTAGATTTTTTCTACATTGTTTATTATCTATAAGCCGCCTAGAGTCACTGTCAGACAGTAGGCGGCTACATAAAGTCTCAGATAAATAAATAAATAAATGAATGACGAATGAACGAATAAATAAACACCTGTCTTCCCCCTTTGTTGCATGATTCCCTTTCTCCCCGGCGACTAAGCGCCCTTTTAAAACCCAGACTGAATTGCCGCTCAGCTTCCATGGACAGAAACAAGGCACAATCATCAGGAAATAAATTCCCCAAGGACCATCTTTGGCACACAAACCTCCCAATGAACTTCGGTTGCACCGTTGTGAAGTAAGAGAGTAAAAATGCAACTCGGTTATGTAGGCAGATGGGGAGGGAGGCTGGAAGGAACAACACAAGGAAATAAATAAAAAAAAAAAGAGAGAGGAGAAAACTAGAGACTGATTTAAATGCTTTAGATCCCTGCTGAGACTCATTTCCTAAACCAGGATATGTTGTCTGCCGTTCTGTCTGGAGTTTTTTGTTTTTTTTTCCTTCCTCTCCTCCACCCACTGCCACCTTCTTTCCTTGGCTGTTTTCCATCTGCTAATTTTGACTTCTTTTTTCTGGCATTGTTTCAGCTTTTCCTGTAGTTATTGCTTAGGATCCGTATGTCCCGTCCTGATTTCCCTTCGTTTTGAATCCACCCAATTTCGAAGCATTTCAGCTACATTTGGGCTTAGAAAAATCTCTTTTTTTCTGGTGTCCCCCCCCCTCTTATTCCCCCCCTGCCAACTCCATGCGAGAAGTCATGAAGTTCAAAGATCTTTTTTGCTTCCTAGTTGCCAAGGTTCTGCTCAGAATGAAATTGCCAGGTTGTAGATAGCAAATTTCAGTTGGGCAGGAGGAGGAGGAGGAAGAGGAAGAGGAAGAGGAAGAGGAAGAGAAGGAGGAGATGGAGGAGATGGAGGAGGAGATAGAGGAGGAGGCGATAGAGGAGGAGGCGATGGAGGAGAAGGAGGAGAAGGAGGAGGAGGCAATGGAGGAGATGGAGGAGGAGATGGAGGAGAAGGAGGAAGAGGAGGAGGAGGAGATGCCAGAAATAGTTTGAGGAGAAACTCAGCAAAGGAAGATGGATTATTAAAAACTAGTCAAATACATTGAAAAATCTTGAAAGCTTCTTAGCTATACGGTGGGAACTTCTCATTGTACTCTAACTCCCTCTCCCTCTTGAAATGCAAGCTGTTATGATGGGATTCCAAGAACTCCAGGTCAGAAGAGAGTAAGAAGTGTCACCAACTGGAGTGCAAGTTGCCTCTTGAAGCAATGAGCAGCAAGATGGTGCTAATTCTACAGGGTCAGGCACTGGGCTGAGATGGCATTTCCTAATCAAAATAAAACAGGACTGGCAAAAGGAGAGGTCAGAGTCGCACAACCTCAGCGACGGGTGCGATAGAACTGAAATGGGGCTCATGTCACCTGTGCACCATCATCTGGAAGAACTTCACAAGCTCCTTGTCAAGCAGCCTTGACTCTACAGTGGTGACCTTCTACCGTTGCTTCTAACCTATTGCATTTGTGTGCAGTTTTCCAACTGTACAGTAGCAGATAGGAAAGCGCTCCAGAGGGTCATCACCATCGCCCAGAAGATTATTGACTGCCCTCTCCTGTCTTCCCGGATGAACTGTACAGTTCCTGCTGTCTTAGGAAAGCTCAAAACATTCTTAAAGATTCATCACATCCCGGACGTTTCTTTTTTGAACTATTACCATCTGGCAGACAGTACAGGACAATAAAAACAAAGACAAATAGGCTGGAAAATAGTTTTTATCCCAGAGCTGTAACCATATTAAATACTACTGTATAGTGCAACATTGAAGTGCAATATTAGGGGCAACGCAATGGTGAATAGATTGTGAAGGATGTGTGCATATAATGTATGTTTTTACTTGTGGCTTTTAGTTGTGTGTAGAATAGAATAGAACAGAACAGAACAGAACAGATATAGAATAGAATAGAATAGAATAGAATAGAATAGAATAGAATAGAATAGAATAGAATAAAGCTGGAAGGGACCTTGGCGGTCTTCTAGTCCAACCCCCTGCTCAAGCAGGAGAACCTACACCATCTCAGACAAGTGACTGTCCAGTCTCTTTTTAAAAACCTCCAGTGATGGAGCGCCCACGATTCCTGTAGTGTGCAC
>NW_015404178.1:0-2999 GCF_001527695.2 Protobothrops mucrosquamatus
AGTTGTGGCTGGATCCACGCCAGCGTAGGAGCGACAAGCGTGCGCAGCAGAAAAAGAGACGTGCCAGAGATTAAGCTGAGTCACTGGACCACACCCCACAGGCTATAAAAGGGTGGTGGTGGCCATTTGGACCTCTGTGATGGACAAAAGCTGAATCTCTGGCAAAGTAGTTTGCTGTGGCTTTAAACTGTGTGTATTGTTTTTGTTTCTGTGTGTTTGGAGTAAAAGGTCTTGGCAGGCAGCTATGGAGCTGCTGCCAAGTTTCTTATCTGTGAAGTGGTGTCTGGAGAAGTCTTTAACCCTCGGCTGGCTGTTTGGGTGTGTGGGTCGGAACGGGGACAGAACACCTTCTGCAAGAGCAGGCCCATTTCATCCTATTCTTTTCTCTCCAGAATCATTTCCCCCATCCATAGATGTTCAAGTGCCTCTCCAGTCATCTTTGGAATATGGAATGCTTTGGTATGGAATTGACTATCCCCCACTGTTGATTCTGATCAGGTCTCTATTCTCTCTGTTTCCAATCACTCACACACAATTCCCCTCCAGGGTAATGGATGACAAAGCTTAATGGATTTTATATGCCCTAGATCAGGGGTGTCAAACTGCCAGCCCGTGGACTGGATGCACCGTAGCAAAACCGCGCCCACCCCATTGCCTGCAAAAAAGTCACGATATGTCACGTCACGTGACGTTGCGAGTTTGACACCCCTGCCCTAGATGATTTTAGAATAAGGCAGAAAGGAGTTATGCACAGCTAAATGTGCCTCAGATATGGGTTGGGGATCACATGTAGTCCTCAGGATATAGCAGAAAAAAACAGTTGCCAAGACAAATTTGGGGTGCAAGTGATGAAAGGCAATTTATTGATAATATGCTCGGGAAAACCAAAGATACTATTGCTTCTGCTCTGGGTCTTTTTAAGAATCCAAGGCACCCAGGAGCAGATGTGTTTTAGAACTAGGATGTGATTGTCTCTTATCCCCAAAGCAGGTTGATTGCATAAGCCATTAAGTGAACCGCTTATCTAAAGTTTGGGTTACAGTAAGTCTTTTCCAGCTTTCTCTCACCTAGTGCTTTGTTGGCATCTTGGACCTTAAGTTTAGTCATTATCTCTGATTATGCTAGGAGAGTTATAGATGCTTGTTGGACAGTTCGCAGATCTGTTTTTTGATTATCTTTTCTAGGATCTTCCCAAGGATGTTAAACTGATTGGTCTGTAGTTTCCTGGGTCCGTTTTTTTCCCCTTTCTTGAAGATGGGAACTACATCAGCCCTTTTCTAATCTTCAGGTACTTCCCTGGTGCTCCAGGATTTTTGAAAGATGTGGTTTATCTTAGATGTAGCTAATTCAATATAGAACTGGCAGGCTCATAATCTGGCTTATAAATGCACGTTAGGAAAAAGGAATACTGATCTTCATCCATGCTCCAGATATTTAGCCCTAGAAAAGAACTGGACAGTCAGGACAATCAGGATAGTCACTTGTTCCATTGATTTCACACAAAAAAAACCCTGCTCTGAATAAAAGATAACAGTTGAAATGTACAGATTCTCTGCATTTAAAGCAAACTTGCAAGTGCTACTGTGTTACCTGTAAGGTGCCTTGTATTCTGCTTCCTTCTGCAATCCTTGTCAGACTTCAGAAATAAGATGGTCTATCATATGTATCTTGGTGAAACCCCATAGTACCCTTCCACTGAGGTAGGACTTCTGGTTGGAGATAGTGATGTGAGTTCACGTCTCTCCTCTTCTGATTATTTTCTCCTTAAACTGCATTAAATCCTGTACTGCCTGTACAATATTTCATCAATCTGGTAAATTAAGGATGTTTATATTGTAATATTTCATTATAGCTGATTGCTTTGCTCTTATTGTGTCAACTAAAGCCAAGAAATTTTCTATTGCAGCTCCAGCTGTGTCATCCCATCTGTTCTTTCAAAAGCAGGAGATCTTCCAGACAATTTATAATTTATGTGGCAGGAAATCCTGAATCTTTTCTTCAAACAACAACTACAGAGACTAATAACACCCTTAAGCAGATCCAATACAAAGTCTCTAACCAACAGGATCGAATGAAAACCCAGGAGAAAACAATATGGGATAATCAATGTTGTGAAAAATTGCATTAACTTCCTGGTGTCTCAGCTATACAGAACAGAACAAAGTTTTGTGATTGGCATTAAGAAGGTTCCTAATCAAATTTGCTTGATGGAATTAATGGAGAATTTTTCTTCTTTTTCTGATGATTTCTTAATTGAAATTGAACATGTGAACAAAAGCTTCAAGAGGTGATAATTAAGGACTAGGATTAGTTCAAACATTTTTGTTGCTCAATTTCTGCCTGCTCCTATAAAAGAGGACATTTTGGATAAAAATAAGTGAAATCTCAGTTAGAGCAGGGTCTTAAGAAGAATAACCTATCTGAGTTATTCTTCTGTTTACTAAGAGAAGCTTTTCAAAAGCCCAGTAGCTTACTATATTTCTGCACCTGCAATATTTTATGTGCTCTTCTACACTTCATATCAGAAAGCAAAAAATTCAAATATTGCAGTAGCCTCAGCTTTTAAATGGACCTTTAAGTGAACGTGACTTAATTTTATTCTCAATTATTGAAGTTAGGAAGAGCAATACTGCCTTTATTATTATCAGCTTCACTATGATTACTAATATTTCTCTTTAGAGGTCCAGGGTTATAACTGGCATAAGTCATCATTTATTGATTCTAGTGTATTTATTTATTCCAATTTATATGTCCACTTATGCTAAACATGTGAATCTGGGTATCTAACAACAATTTTTTTAAAAAACAGTAGAAAATACCCCAAAGTACAAAATAAATTGGAACTTGTCAGTGGAGATAAAAGCAACAAATAGAAAAGCTATCAATACAACCATTTCACAGGTCCCAACTAATTGAGCCCCATGCCCAGGATCATAGCCACATCTCCAGGGCCTTGGAAATAACCAACAGGTTGGGGTTAAATTGATCTCCCAGGTGGG
>NW_015404179.1:0-2999 GCF_001527695.2 Protobothrops mucrosquamatus
CAAAGAAGCAGGATTATGAAGGTAATGTCTTACTTTCATAAAACATTACTTGGAAGTGCTGACCATTCCTACATCTTGCTAATTTAAAATTATCCGCATGTGTGTGAGTGAGCATGTATTCACACAATATGGACTGAATTCAAAGTACATTTCCAGCAAAGCCCTCTGTTTGTTCAAAGGAATCTTGTAAACATTTTTTTCTCTCCAACAAACTATAGCATGCCATGCTTCATGCTGTCCTGGAGTGGCAATTTTTGGGGGGAGAGGGGGAAGAGAATTAGGGATGCAATGGGGGGGGGGAAAGGGCAGTCCCTTTGCAGAAAACATCTTGGAGCCTTTTGGATCCAAGCTAAAGTTCTGAATATACTTCCTTTTAATGAGTACTCTGTCATAAGAGAAGAGAAGCTACAGTGCACTCATTGATAATGCTTAAATACAAAGACATATTAAAGACATGTTTATCAATTCACTGTAGCCTTTCAGGAAAAGAAATTCAAATATTTGTTCTGTTCTAGAAAAAAGTACTGTAGGTTTTTTTAACCTAGTTTTTAAATAAAAGAATTTTTAACAAGAAAATGAAAAGTGTTGAAAATATTTGTACACCTTATCCCAAGGAATCAGTAAGTTAGCATTCAGGTCCACCAGGATGAGCTGATTCCTTCTACGAGGACGATCCTGTTATTTGACCATTGTACTCTGCCGTTTCCATTTTCAGGATGTAGGGGATGATGCTGTCAATTGGAACATTTCCAATGAGACCAGTAAAAAAGAGTTCTTCTGTAATGCTGGAGCTCATCAGTCTAAGAGCTGGCAGGCGAACTAGAACTCGAGCTAGCCTGAAATAAGAAAGTCAGTGGTACATGTAAAAATGTAGCTCAATTTACCAGTACCATTGTGATACTTAAGCATTTCATTTGATTTGTATACTTTGGCTACTGAGATCATGAAAAATTATCATTCTCTATGACTAAAAGTTAAAGTTACAAAACTACAAACTCTCTCATCCTTTTAACCTGGAGTATGCCTTCAAGAAGAGTTTGGGAAAGAATATACTCATTATATGACTCGTATATCTCAATGTTCCTCAAAATTCTGAATCATGCAGAAAGCCTCAGGAGGGTTCAGATTCAATGTGTTTCTCAGAAGTACACCACTGGAACCAAATCTGATAAAACACCCTAAACTGCAAGGCACGTGGGTCTCAGTATCGATTTTGATTGGTTGCACAATAAAGGGCTTCTCCAAACGTTCTTTTTCACGATCCTTACAGAAGGAGGCTTGCAACTACCACACCTCAATGTTTATTTATTAAATATTTTTATGTGCTATCAATCAACTGATTCATGGTCCTTTATGCTACAAATAAAATAAAACTACAGTAAAATCCAATTCAAACATAAAAATCAATAAAACAAGTAATATTAATACTTGCTATTAATAGTAATAAATATTAATAGTATCATAACATAATAGTAATAATTATTATGCCAACCCTAGTCTATATGGCATATTATAATTCAAAGTACTGTTTTATGCACATTCCAGAAAGTTGCCAGAGTAGGTGCCGATATTATATCTACCTATAACCTAATAAAACTCTCATTGTGTTCATCTGTTTATAACTCTGAGTTAGTCCACATGGTACATTATACTATCACAATTTCTGAATCAAGGTATCTAAAATCTACTAACTTAAATGATGCATAAAAAAACCAGGACTCATTATTCAGACTGTCGACACTTTTTCTAAGGCTATTAAAACTGAACTGTCATTAAATCGATGGTCATAAACTGAGAACTATTTTTACCTTTTTTACTATGGAGGAAAGTAAGGCTCAACTGGTAGCATCTGTAAATGTAACATCCTGAAGTTAAACTGAGAGACAGGTCCCATCTCAAATATATACTATATATACATACTTTGAAATTATTTCCAATGAATTTAATGGAACTCATTTCTGAACAGTAAATAGTTTATTCAACAACTCAATAACATGGTATATAACATTAAGGATTTGACCTTTCATTGTTTGTTGACTGAAAGTAAATATATTACTTATAGTTCAATCCTATGGAAATCTATTTCAAAAATTATCTAGGAACTGAAAACAAAGATCACATGAAAGCAAGTAAACAAAATCTTTAAAACTAAAGAAAGTAAACAAAAATCTTTAGAATTAAACAAACAACCACATAATATTACAATACCTGTAAGTATCTTCTGGATAAGTTTTTTGAATATAGTCTTGCAATTCCATTTGAGCTTTCTCCTGGAATTTCTCAATTTGGCTGGAACTTGTAAGACCAGGGTGATCTATTAAAAATTAAATACATTATTTCATTGTTTATTTACTACTAAAAATATAGTACTATTTTTAAAAAAACCTTTATTCCAAAATTTCCAAAGATATTGTATACCATCATCTACCAACAATTCTGTTTTGTTTTCTAGCTAGCACATATTTTTTGCACAGCTATGCAAAAAATATACAAATCAGAAATTACAACATTTGGTAACTAGCAGGAGATCATTTCAATCCTTCAGGATCCACTCTTGCTGACCATATATTATCATTCCTCAAAGAAAACAGTTTTAGTGTAATTATCTATTACAGTATATAGTAGTTCAATTACAACTTATTAAGAAAATAATTGAATCTGTTTAATAATTTAATAAACATTTAAATGCTAGTTTATTGCTCTACAATACAAATCACAATACAAATCAAGAGAATCTATACCTTGAGCCAGGCGGTACTGGCGGCTCGGGAGGGTACACGAGCCTGGCTCCAGGGAATTATACTGGCGGCTCGGGAGGGTACACGAGCCTGGCTCCAGGGAATTATAAATGCTTCTTTACGGGAGGGTGTCTTCCCCGCGATCCTAAAGGAGGCGGTGGTGAGACCCCTCCTGAAGAAGCCTTCCCTGGATCCAGATGTATTGGCCAACTATCGCCCAGTCTCCAACCTTCGCTTTGTGGCGAAGGTTGTTGAGAGTGT
>NW_015404179.1:10472-12849 GCF_001527695.2 Protobothrops mucrosquamatus
TATCTCCGAGACCGCCTTCTGCCGCAGGTTGCCTCCCATCGGCCGGTACGCTCCCACAGAGTGGGTCTCCTCAGGGTGCCGTCAGCCAGACAGTGCCGGCTGGCGACCCCCAGGGGGAGGGCCTTCTCGGTGGGAGCCCCCACCCTCTGGAACGAACTACCCCCAGAGATCCGGGTGATCCCGGATCTCCCCTCCTTCCTCCGCGCCCTAAAGACATGACTTTTTCAACAAGCAGGTCTGGCCTAGGGAATTTTAGTGGATTTTAAATTGGTTTTAATCAAATTTTTAGCAGAAGCGGCCAAATTTGAATATTTATTTTTAATCATTTTTAAATTTTGTACTGTTTTGTATCATTGTTTTAAACTGGCTGTAAGCCGCCCTGAGTCCTCCGGGAGAAGGGCGGGGTATAAATTTAATAAAATAAATAAATAAATAAATAAATAATGTACCGGTAATTATTTTTAATTACATTCATTCTACTGAAGGTTCCTTGTGTAGTCCTGTTCACTTACTTATAAAACAATTTAATTTCCTCAAAATTATTCTGCATTTTCTGTTTTTCATCTTAGTAGTTTCTTGCTCTCTTTGACTAGAATCTTGACAACAGTCTTTTTCTGTTTATACACATTGTACAATATCCTTCTGGTATCCGCTTCCCTTCTCCTCTTGTTTACAACAATCAGTCTCTTACAGCATGTTCTAGCCACCCACAACCTCTCTTACATTTTAACATTTTAATCCTTTTCTATACTTTCTGTTAACATAACTTTACTCACTTCTATGGAACTCAGTAATGCAATCCTTTTCAATATATTATGCCCATCTTCCATTGTTTCTAATGGGAGGTTAAACTATCTTTTAATATTTTTTCTTTCATACAGGACATTTTTCCCTATAGTTGTCTTATAGTGATTAATGTATTTCACTTCTTTCCTTTTCTTCTATGTCTACTTTTCCAAACTCCACTCTTGACAGTATCCCAAATTGTTCTGTGTCACATCAAGAGCTTCTTATTACCCATGGGTCTTTCAGTAATTCTCCCAGTCATTCATCATAAACAATCAAATAAATCATAATTTAATAGACATATGCTTAAACCTGTACTCAAAACAAACATTTTTTTCTAAATTGATATTTATCAATCATTATTCCCATTCATTACAGGGCTTCTAAATGATCCACTCACTTTCTCTATACTCTTATCATCTGAATCCCATCCATCCATTCATATCACTTATCAGAATAATTCCCCCCCGGTTCAGATTAGTCCACATCACAGATTATTCTCCCTGAACTAATCCCTAGTTTTTCCATTATCACCATTCAGTGAAGTGTAGCAGGCTACTAACACCAAAATACAAATTCTTATTTTCTTATGTCTTTACAACATTCTGTGATCACAGACAAAACATTTCTGGCACAGTTTGGCCAGCATCAGAAGTAACATCAAAACCTAGTTTTAGTCCTAACACACTAACACACAAGATATATTTTACAATCTGGGATCACTATCTACAACCCAAAATACATTCCATCTACATTTCAGCAACTACAACATGATCGCCAACGTCCAATAAAATGGCACAAGAAGAAAAAGAAGTAGGATAAACATGCTATTTCTTCTGAAAAGTTTAAAAAAAGAAATACTATCAGAAAAGATCTCTAATGGGAATGTTATGAATGATGCTAAATGTTTTTCAGACTGAATTATTATTTTATAGTTTTATATCATCAAAAGACACATAAACAGTTTGGCAATTTGGCACCCTGCACTTTGCTTTTGGATCTAGTTTCTGCAATTATCCTTAGTTATTCAATTTGCACACCTTGATTTATGTCATATTTTATAACGCCAATTGACTTCCATACAATCTGATTTCTGCTTTGAAAAACTATTTAATGGGTAATTTATGCTTAATTTTTGTGTATTCTTGTTCTTTTTTTGACTTGAGCTTAATATTTTTCTTTTATATTTTACTGAAAGCCAAATGAAAATTTGCAAAAAAACGTATCTAGTCTAGTTTTTCCTATGTTGTGCAACTAAAAATGTGACGTTTGACAATGCAGCTTCAATACAGGTAGTCCTCAACTTACAACTATTTGTTTAGCGACTGTTCGAAGTTACAATGGCACTGAAAAAAGTGACTTATGACCGATTCTCCTGCTTATGACACTTGCATCATCCCCTCAGTTATGTGATCAAAATTCAGGTTCTTGGCAACCGGCATGTATTTATGACGTTTGCAGTGTCCTGGGGTCTTGGGGTTGTCATTTGCAACCTTCCTAGGGAGCTTCTGACAAGCAAAGCCAATGG
Organism: Protobothrops mucrosquamatus; assembly: GCF_001527695.2. Lineage (NCBI taxonomy): Eukaryota > Metazoa > Chordata > Lepidosauria > Squamata > Viperidae > Protobothrops > Protobothrops mucrosquamatus. Next base: position 12,787 of record NW_015404179.1, read on the forward strand.
GAAAAGCCAGATTCACTTATCAACCACATGATTCGCTTAACAACTCTGGCAAAAAAGGTGTAA
>NW_015404180.1:0-2998 GCF_001527695.2 Protobothrops mucrosquamatus
AGTTGGAAGGGACCTTGGAGGTCATCTAGTCCAACCCCCTGCTCAGGCAGGAAACCCTATACCATTTCAGACAAATGGCTGTCCAGTCTCTTCTTAAAAACTTCCAGTGTTGGGGCATTCACCGCTTCTGGAGGCAGGTTGTTCCACTGGTTAATTGTTCTGTCAGGAAGTTTCTCCTTAGTTCTAGGTTGCTTCTCTCCTTGATTAGTTTCCATCCGTTGCTTCTTGTCCTGCCCTCAGGTGCCTTGGAAAATAGCTTGACTCCCTCTTCTTTGTGGCAGCCCCTGAGATATTGGAATACTGCGCCCGTCAGCTGGAACGTCAGGCAACGCTTTGGCCGGTGCAGAGGGCGAATGAAAGGCCGTCGCAGTGCCGAACTCCTGCGCCCGTCAGCTAGCGACCCTCCGAACTTGCCCTTGTCAGCTGGGAGGTCTGGCAACGGAGCCAGCTGGCGTGGAGGGCGATGGGGAGGCGGCACCCGCCCCATCTGTAAAAGAAAAAGTCTTCTGCCCAAGCATAACTTTTAAGGATTTTAAGGATCTTTGAGAGGGAGAGAGTAATAGAGAGAGGGAGAGAAAGAGAGAGGGAGAGAGAGAAAGAGGAGAGGGAGAAAGGGAGAGAGAAAAAGGGAGACAGAGGGAGAGAGAGAGAGAAAGAAGGAGGGAGAGAGAGAAAGAGGGAAAGAGAAGGAGAGGGAGAGAGAAAAAGAAAGGGAGACAGGGAGAGAAAGGGAGAGAGAAAGAGACAGGGAGAGAGAGCTGAATAAAAACTATGCTGATTTATAAAAAAGTGCATTTTGGGGAAACCTCTCAATTATTCTTGACACACTGTGGTTATGCCACATTCAGCTATCAAATAAAATGAAGTCAGTGCGCAGTTTTCAGTTTAAAGGCAGGTGACCAAGGCTGAAAGAACAATTTTAAGAAAGAATTCATGGCAAAATTCTCTTTTGCATAAAAGGATTCTAATCTTAAATCTTTGGAGCCAATAAATGTACTTGTTAGATAAACCAAAGGGCTTAAGAGGTTGAAGGCAGACAGTGACATTTCTAATTAATCCTTATGGTAGAGGATTTGAAATACTTTTGAATTGAGATGCCAATCTCGGACTGAAGAAATTTATTTTAAATTTTGGTAGCCACGTATAAAGAACAGGAGGAATAAGTGGTAGCAATCTGATTCTCGGGTGAAAATTAAATCACTGGATACGTGAATCACATTGCTGTACATTAATTTTGATTTAACTGAAAATTCAAATCTTTTAAAATCTGATTTTAAAATCAGACCACTGTGGTTTTGTCCCTAAAAATGTCAGAATTAGCAGCATCTATTTTCAGTTAAATCAAAATGTTGAATAAAAATACCAGAGGAGGACCAAATCTGAACCTTCACCAACCTCTATATCCAAAATAAAGTATTGGCGGCAGGGCAGAGAAGAGAAACAGAGATATATTATTTATTATTAGATATATTTATTATTTTAATCTTTTGTCTTGTTGCTTTTACTTGGTTGTAAGCCCTTAAGAGTCACCTCTATGCAAGATGAGCTGCATATAAATTTAATAAATGAATATTGTATCTGCAAAAATACATATATTATAAAATGAAGTAAATAAAAACTTATTTCTTCCCACCTTTTTCTCTCTCAAACATTAGGGGAAATAAAATAGGACAAGAGACAGCCCTAACTTTTAATAAAATACAAATCATTTCCCCAGACACATCCAATGTCAGTGTTTTGGAGAAATAATGCAATCCTGGACTGCAGTGCTGTTCCAATATTCAAATCTTTTAATACACTACAATAACTGTTAACTTCCGTATGAAAATCTATATTTCATACCAAGCAATTTATCTTGCCAATCACTCCAGGCACTGCCTTTTTAAGAATCCAAAGCTAGTATTGCACAATCTTAGAAATGCATGTAAATTTGTGGGGTGGGATCTTTATTATGATAATAAAAATATTTACTACCAATCTTGGCCTTGTAGTAAAATGGTAGGATTGAATTTGTAATAAAATTTGATAAGGCATTCTGTGGTGATATCGATAGCAAAGATAGTAAATCTGCATATTATTATTTTTACTCTTATTATCGTTAGGCACAACTTTCTAATTACATCCAAGTCAGCTGAATGGGGAAGAGGAAAGGTACAGTGGGGAAAAATAAGATTTGATTATGACACTGAGAAGATTCAGGAAAAAAATAATACAATACAATGACGTATGACAGATCATATAGCTTAAAAAAGGTTACCTCATAACATCACAGCAACATCTTTCATTAAAAGTTTGTTTATTAAACTTCTTTGCTGCCCATCTCACCAACACAACTCTAGATGCCTTAAAATATTTGATATTCTGCAGTCTTGATATTCTTTCTAGAAAGGTTTTTGCCTTTTAATTACTGTCCAAGCATCTTTCACTTGACAGAAGTCACTTACCCAGATATAAAAAAAATTAAGACTTATTTGAAATCCATCCTCATTTTCCAACAATTTAAAAGACAATTCACATGCAAGATGGTTATTCCCACTCATCTCCTCTTATGTTCCTCTATTGACACATTTGAGGCAGTGAAATTTGAGATAATTCTGCAATGTTAATTCTCTTCTATAGTTTTGATTTTGTCTGCTTTGTGCCCATATAGCTATGATACCTACTGTTCCTTCTAACTTATCTTTGTGTGCTTCAAGTTTATTCGAGTAACGTTTAAATCTCACTTTCTACAACTAAATAACAAGCTTATATTTCTGAAGTAGAACATCACTTTAATATTATGATCTGCAGAACTCTTACAGAGACAAATACTTTTTGATTAAGTTATACTGCTGTAACTTCAACCAGATTCAGGTGACAATTTTACAACCTGCTATTCATTATTTTAGCTGTTGTTTCAATTGGATAATGACAATGAGTGTAAGCAGAAAATGGAAATAATTATTTTCACTATAAAAAAAGGAACACACATTCTACATGGTAGTTGCCTTGAATTATG
>NW_015404181.1:0-2998 GCF_001527695.2 Protobothrops mucrosquamatus
CTGGCAACCAGTGCAGCTCGCGCAGCAGCGGCGTTACATGGGAGCGACGCGTCGCTCCCAACACCGCCCGCGCGGCCGCATTCTGGACCAGTTGAAGCCTCCGGATGCTCCTCATGGGGAGCCCCATGTATAGAGCATTACAGTAGTCCAGGCGGGAGGTGACGAGGGCATGAGTGACTGTGCGCAAAGCGTCCCGGTCTAAGTTCTGAAGAAGCTTCTTGGATGAGAAGCAAAATGTTTTCAAAGAAAAAACACACACAAGAAAGTCCGGTTGCTTTTTGGAAAAGCATCTTTAGGACAATTGTTTCACAGAAACATCTTTGCTGTAATCCTCCCACGATCTAATCCAAGGTGTCATCATAGTCAAGCAACTTTCTTCCTGTAATGGTCAGACAGGTCAGATATAATAAGCAGCGGCTCAGTTGAAAAAGCAGCGCCTTCCTCTGCAAAAGAGCAAGTGAACTTTGGAAATAGAAGGGCTCTAACTCAAATGGACAGGAGCACTTGAGCTGACCCAAGGAGGAAAAATGTACTTTAAAGCTGAGCAGAGAAACGTGAGTGGAATGAGTGAGTGGAGGACTGGTAAAGGAAATGTCCATTTCTGCCTTCCAGAATGTCCCAAAGATGCTTTTCCAAAAGGCAACCAGACTTCCTTGGTTTTTTTTCTTTGAAAACATTTTGCGTTTTATCCCAGAAACTTCTTCAGTTCTTCTTGGATGAGAAGCTAAATGTTTTCAAAGGAAAAAAAAATCAAGAGAGTCCAGTTGCTTTTTGAAAAAGCACCTTTGAGACAACCATGACTTGGATGATTGAGAATCTCCATAGACTTCCAGAAGATTGCTGGCCAGTTGCGATAATGGGGCAACTCGTAAGTCTGGATCCAATTTTAGAATTTTATATCTGCCTAACTATTCAGTGCACCGTGTTTCTAATGTTCCCCTATCTGGCAAGCCGAAGAAATATGGAAGAAGGAAATCCTAACTACTGGGCTTACATGACTGAATCACTCATTCAGAGCAATTTTTGAAATATACACAAAGACGGTATTTTTTAAAAAAAATAATAGTGTGTTACATCATAGCATTAAACTATTGGTAATAGCAATATTACTGATATAATATAACCAAACATATTGGTTATAGCAATATTACTGATACAATTTGTTGTATAGATAATGAAACAGAAAAAGAATGGAGACTAGAGGAAGGGGAGAAATAATAGAACTTTTGATGACATAAGCAAGTGCAAGTCATGCATGCAATTTCATTTTTTTTTCCCCAATCAGCAGCTTCTCAAAAAGGATCCTTAGCTCTTCAAAGAAGAAAATTGGGGTGAAGGCTCAACCTATAGATTGCTGTCCATAAATCACTCTTCCCAAGATTCCTAAAGTCAGTACCATTTACTGCATTTAAGTTTTCTCCCGCATTTTTTTTTTTAATTCTTAAACCTACCTTGAGTAAGTTTCCGATTCCTTAGAAGGTACTTCTTCACACTTCTTCCTTCCCATAGCAATTGGAAAAGAACAGCTGCAAATGACTATCAATCAGTTTAGTACAATTCTCCCTGGTTCACTTATCCTCATTTGCTGGCTAAGGATGCCGGAAGCTTAAGTGAACATTTGGCAGAAAAATAATATTGTGCTTTGATGGAAAAATGTCTATTGATATTAATATATTATTTGTAAGGCAAAACATACACTGTCTTGATAATGCAGTATTATTATAAATAATATCTGCATTGTTTTTTAAAGCAAAATAACTTTTTTGTTTATTTAATATATCACATACCAAGGCAACATGAAGCAATTTATACAATAAAAATAATCAAACATATAAAAACAGAGCACAATAATATTCAATAAAACTTGTATTAAGGGGATAAGGAAAACATGACTTCATGAAATTCTTTCCAACTCCTTAATAATAGCTTCCTTTCTGGGTCACACGATCAGGGGGATGCAGGATTAAATACAAATATCAAACTTTGTTCAGTGAACTTGGAAGCCTTTTATAGCCCTGAGGCTATGTTTGGGGAAATTTATCTTTCTGTTCAGGAAATTTTTAAAAAGGCAAATTATAAAAAAGAAAAAAACCACATTGGCATATTTGATAACTAGGGCCAAAAACATTGTCAGTTAATAGGGCAGCCTCTCTCCCATGGTTCTCTCAGAGAGGAAAGGTGAGAGAGATCATAGCAATAGCACTTAGACTTATATACCATTTCACAGCCCTCTCTATGTGGTTTACAGGGTCAGCATATTGCTCCCAACAATCTGGGTCCTCATTTTACCAACCTCGGAAGGACGGAAGGCTGAGTCAACCTTGAGCTGGTCAAGATCGAACTGCTGGAAGTCAGCAGAATTAGCCTGCAATACTGCATTCTAACCACTGCACCATCACAGCTCTCTCTAATAGATGATAATTGTCAATTAACGGCAGTGTAGTTGCCAGAAATTGACTTCAGAATCTGTCTTTCTCTCTATTTCTCTAAGAGGTATATAGTACGTGCAAAACTACCTGCTTACCTATCTACGTACTTACCTACCTAATGTCATAAATCATTTGGCAGTTAAATTATTACAGCCAGATAGTAGCAAGTTTATTTCCTTTTCCCTCCAGAGGGTTTTCTTTGCTGCTTCTTGTTCTCAATCCTGCACACAGAGTAGGATTTCTGCTACACTTATCTTTGTATGCCACAAACACACACACACACACATTCTTTGTCAAACAGCACCACCTGGTGAAAAGAAAGAGGCACAAGCAGGCTATCAGTCATAGCTTGATGTTTCAGCAGTCTGAGTTACTTAATACACTCTTCCCAATTCCTGTCAGAATTAAAGGCTGAACTAACTTTGAATTTTTGGAATTGTAATCCAACGCAAGTAGGTAGCACGAGATATATTGCTTTGATGCTTTAAAAAAAATCATACCATTCCATTAAAAGTGAGGAATTAAACATGAATGTAACCTTCACCAAGTTTAGTTGTCAAAATAATGTC
>NW_015404182.1:0-2998 GCF_001527695.2 Protobothrops mucrosquamatus
TAATAATAATAATAATAATAATAATAATAATAATAATAATAATAATAATAATAATAATAATAATAATAATAAAGTTGGAAGGGACCTTGGAGGTCATCTAGTCCAACCCCCTGCTCAGGCAGGAAACCCTATACCATTTCAGACAAATGGCTGTCCAGTCTCTTCTTAAAAACCTCCAGTGTTGGAGCATTCACCACTTTTGGAGGCAGGTTGTTCCACTAGTTAATTGTTCTAACTGTCAGGAAGTTTCTCCTTAGTTCTAGGTTGCTTCTCTCCTTGATGAGTTTCCATCCATTGCTTCTTGTCCTGCCTTCAGGTGCTTTGGAGAGTAGCTTGACTCCCTCTTCTTTGGGGCAGCCCCTGAGATATTGGAAGACTGCTATCATGTCCCCCCTCGTCCTTCTCTTCGTTAAACTAGACATACCCAATTCCAGCAACCGTTCCTTATATGCTTTAGCCTCCAGTCCCCTAATCATCTTTGTTGCTCTTCTCTGTACTCTTTCTAGAGTCTCAATGGTCAAGGACTCTCTGGAGCATGACTTCCATCCTTGTATCAGATGTTGGGACACCAGTGTGCAAAGGCAGAGTTTGTGCAAGGACATTATGACAAACGTGTCATCACGTTGGAGATCTGTGCTTTGTGGCAGATGTCCCTGGCCCCTCCGAGGCCTCGTCTGCTGTATGGGGATGATGTTTAGCTAATGTCCTAGCCAAGGCTTAATCCTCCAAAGACTTTTATCTGCCAAGCTTTGGGCTTTAACACAGCACCAACATTCATACCCCCTCTGCCTCCGTTCTGCACATTTTCCTGGAAACCTGAGTGATATGTCAAGGGTGCTATTAAAACGGCAGGCAAAGCCATGTAAGCTCAGGATTAGTCAGAGCTATTTCACACTGGACAGTTAGGAAACGAATCATGGCCCCTGCGTGTTTTGCAGGCAGGCAGGCAATTGGAAGAAGGATGCTTGAAGGAAGGAAAGAGGAGGGAGGGAGGGAGGGAGGGAGGAAGGAAGGAAATGGGACGGAAGGAAGGAGAGGGAAGAAGGAAGGAGATGGGAAGAGTGGAAGGAAGGAAGGAAGGAAGGAAGGAGATGGGATGGAAGGAAGGAGATGGAAGAAGGAAGGAGATGGGAAGAGTAGAAAGAGAAGGAAGGAAGGAAGGAAGGAAGGAAGGAAGGAAGGAAGGAAGGAAGGAAGGAAGGAAGGAAGGAAGGAGATGGAAGAAGGAAGGAGATGGGAAGAGTGGAAAGAAAGAAGGAAGGAAGAAAGGAAATGGTAGAAGGAAGGAAAAAGTAGAAGGAAGAAGGAGGGAAGGAAGGAGATGTGAAGGAAAAATGATGGAAATGGAATGGAAATGGAAATGAAATGGGAAGGAAGGAAGGAAGGAAAGAAATGGGACAGAAGGAAGGAGATGGAAGAAGGAAGGAGATGGGAAGAGTGGAAGGAAGGAAGGAAAGAAATGGTAGAAGGAAGGAAAATGTAGGAGGAAGAAGGAAGGAAGGAGATGTGAAGGAAAAATGATGGCAATGGAATGGAAGGATGGAAATGGGAAGGAAGGAAGGAAGGAAAGAAAGAAAGAAAGAAATGGGATGGAAGGAAGAAGATGGTAAGAGTGGAAAGAAAGAAGGAAGGAAGGAAATGGTAGAAGGAAGGAAAAAGTAGGAGGAAGAAGGAAGGAAGGAAGGAGATATGAAGGAAAAAAATGGAATGGAAGGAAGGAATTTGGGAGGAAGGTGGAAGGAAGGAAGGAAGGAAGGAAGGAAGGAAGGAAGGAAGGAAGGAAGGAAGGAGGAAGGAAGGAAGGAAGGAAGGAAGGAAGGAAGGAAGGAAGGAAGGAAGGAAGGAAGGAAGGAAAGAAAGAAAGAATTTTCTTTATATCTTTTCCATCCGACAACTGAGCCACAACTGAGAAAGATTTCCCTATTTTACCTCAGGTGTCTTAGGCATGGCTGGGGGAAACTGGACCAGATTCACCCGGTTTTTCTTTTTTATTATTTTTAGATTAAAGACAGCCCACCCAACCCTTCTCCACGTCATGTTTCTCACCCTCATTTTCTCTCTCCGTGGAGCCCATCACCATGACCGGGATGCCAAAGACAGACGCTAACGCCCAGATGCCGATGTTGACCACTTTGGCCTTGTGAGGGGTACGGATATCCAGGGCCTTGATGGGATGGCAGATGGCGATGTAGCGGTCCACGCTCATCATGGTCAGAGTGAAGGTGCTGGTGAACATGTTGTAGTAGTCAATGGAGATGGCAATCTTGCAGAGGGCATTTCCAAAAGGCCAGGAGCCCATGAAGGTATCCGTGCCTTGGAAAGGTAAGGTCATGAGGCACAAGGTGTCAGCTAAGGCCAGGTTGAAGATGTAGATGTTGGTGGCTGTCTTCATTTTGGTGAATCTACAGAGCAAGGAAGAAACACAAAGAAGAAGACACTGAAAGTGAATGTGCTCCACATCCAATCCTTGGGGGGTGGGGGGCAGACATTTTCCAGCATTTCCAAATTCCACTCGTTCAAAACTGGCTTCTTTTAGGACAGAATAACAGAGTTGGAAAAGATCCCGGAGGTCATCCAATCCAGAGCTTTTCAACCTTTTCACCCATTGCACCACTTTTAGGATATGGCAACATCCGAGTATCACTAGTCGCCTAGCAAAGGGTCAAAAACTTGATGACCAAAAAAAAAATAATAGAAAAAAGTGATAAAATATAGGTAGTCCTCGACTTACAACAATTCGCTTAGTGACTGTTCGAACTCACAATGACACTAAAAAAAGTGCCCCCCAAGCCACAGCCGAGCAAGACACCTGCCTGCCCACTGGGCGGCACTCTTCCTCCTGTCTGAGGTTTTCATTGTTGTGAGCATTTCTATTGAGGATTGGCAGTGGGGGTGGGGTGGGGGGGTGTTTGGTTTTTATTCCCCCGTCTGCTGGGTGGTTGCAGCAGGTTTTGGTCACTTCACATGACCCTGGGACACTGTGACCGTCAGAAATATG
>NW_015404183.1:0-2998 GCF_001527695.2 Protobothrops mucrosquamatus
TATTTAAAGATAGAAGTAGGTGATTATGTCAGTGTTGATATCTCCAGGGTTTTCTAAAGATAATCACCTAAGTGCCTAATACTAATTGTGGTTTGTAGAAATAGCTTCATAGAGAAAAGTAGTTATGAAGCTGAGGTCATTTCCTTGTATCCAAATGGATGCATCTCTTTATCACATTGTCACCAAATATGAAAAAAAATACAAAACTCGTTGCATTGGCAGCAATTTTTAGAGAATCAATTATTCATTTTAGTGATTAAGACTGGAGCAGTCTACCAATGATAAACATAATCAAAAGATAAAAAGGACAAGTATAAAAAGTGGAAAAAGGGGCATATAACTAAAACAAAATATCAGCAAATAGCCTGAGCCTGCAAAGATGAAGTGAGGAAAGCTAAGGCTCAAAATGAACTAAGGATTGCGACCAAAGTCAAAAATAACAAAAAAAGCTTCTTTCAACATGTAAAAAACAAGAAAAATTTAAGGAAATGATTGGTCCATTAGTGGGGGAAAGTGGCAAGAAGGTGACAAGCAACAAGGAGAAAGCAGAACTATTTAACTCATTTTTTGCATCTGTCTTTACACAAAGGGAATAAACAGTCCAACCTATCAAAAATAGTGCCATAAAAAACAGAATAGAAATACAAGTTAAGATAGGCAAGAAAATGGTAAGTGAGCATCTGTCCAGCCTAGACGAGTTCAAATCACCAGGACCAGATGGATTACAGCCCAAGGTTCTCAAAGAACTGGCAGATGTGATCTCAGAACCACTGAACTATATTTTCCAAAGATCCTGGAGCACTGGGGAACTACCAGAGGACTGGAAAAGAGCTGATGTAGTTCTCATCTTCAAAAAAGGGAAAAATGGATCCAGGAAACCACAGATCTATCAGCATGACCTCAATACCTGGGAAGATTCTGGAAAAGATAATCAAACAACGAATCAGCGAACACCAAGAGTCATTACTAAAAGCCAACATGGGTTTATCAAAAACAGATCATGCCAGACAATCTTATTGTATTATTTGACCAAGTGACAAAATTAGTGGACTAGAGGAATGCTGTCGATATAATTTACTTGGACTTCAGTAAGGCATTTGATAAAGTAGATCACAACCTACTACTTGATAAGATAGAAAAATGTGGGTTAGACAGCATCACCACCAGATGGATTCATAGCTGGCTGACGGGCCGTACTCAGCATGTGGTCCTCAATGGAACTGCATCTACATGGAGGGAAGTGTGTAGTGTGGATAGATGGGGAACTCATCAAATTTGCAGACGAAATTAAGCTGGCAGGAATAGCCAACACTCCAGAAGATAGGCTTAAGGTACAGGAGGACCTGGACAGACTTGAACGCTGGGCACTATCTAACAAAATGAAATTCAATGGTGAAAAAAGTAAGGTTCTACATTTAGACAAGAAAAACCAAATGTACAGGTATAGTATAGGTGGTACCTTGCTAAATAGTAGCAACTGTGAGAGGGATCTCGGAGTCCTAGTGGACACTCACTTAGATATGAGCCAGCAATGTGCTGCAGCTGCCAAAAAAAGCCAACACAGTGTTAGGCTGCATTAACAGAGGGATAGAATCAAGATCACGTGAAGTATTAATACCACTTTACAATGCCTTGGTAAGGCCACACTTGGAATACTGTATCCAGTTTTGGTCACCATGATGTAAAAAAGATGTTGAGACTCTAGAAAGAGTACAGAGAAGAGCAACGAAGATGATTAGGGGACTGGATATAGGGAACGGTTGCTGGAATTGGGTATGTCTAGTTTAATGAAGAGAAGGACGATGGGTGACATGATAGCAGTGTTCCAATATCTCAGGGGCTGCCACAAAGAAGAGGGAGTCAAGCTATTCTCCAAAGCACCTGAAGGCAGGACAAGAAGCAATAGATGGAAACTAATCAAGGAGAGAAGCAACCTAGAACTAAGGAGAAACTTCCTGACAGTTAGAACAATTAACCTGTGGAACAACCTGCCTCCAGAAGCGATGAATGCTCCAAAACTGGAAGAGACTGGACAGCCATTTGTCTGAAATGGTATAGGGTTTTCTTCCTGAGCAGGGGGTTAGACTAGATGACCTCCAAGGTTCTTTCCAACGTTATTGTTACTATTATTATTATTATTATTATTATTATTATTATTTTCTTTGAAGATAATATTTGGAATAAATGTCGTTTCCTTCTTGCATTCAAATTCCTATTGTTGCACCTGTGATCTTGTAGTTTTTACAGCATCTGTAGATTTTACTTGACAAATGATGCTGCTGAAGTGTTCCAGATGGGAAGTACTAGTTTCAACTCAACCCCAACATGATTGAATGGCTGTGACTCTCAGTCAGATCTAATGACTTTCCATCATTAACCTTGACTTTGGTTATACTCCTTTACTGATACTTGGTGTGCAGTCTGAGGGTTGCCCTGGATCCATGGCTCCTGTTTGAGCAGCAAGTGGCAGCCATGTCCAGAAGAGCATTCAAACAAATACATCTTGTGCATGAAGCAAAATTTGCAATGAAAGTTAGTGGTGTAAGTTGGAAACTTGTTATTTGTTGTAAAATCCAAACTCTTGAAACACATAGTGTCTTCCCTTCCAGGTAGACTTTAAGATAAGCATATGGCTTGGTTCTGAACATTTTAGTTCCAGGAAACGTCTCAAAGGTAGGGACATGGTAAAAAAGTTGCTATGGTGAGCACAACAGTGCAATCGAAGTTCTGCTTCGTTTCTATGTATCTCACACATGTGGTACTCATAAAATCAGGTGGAACAGCAGTTGCATCATTGCGGGCATCATTCTGACTTTCTTGACAATGTCCTGCAGATACCCTGCTCAAAAGCTTGCATTTTCTTTCTCTCTTCTCAAACTATGTGTAGCTAACACTGTTTTGCATGTATGCTACATGTTATGTTCTTTATATAAATATGCATATTGCAAATTTGCTAGTTTTTATCAGAAATCTACACTGTAATATTTTCCACTGAGAA
>NW_015404184.1:0-2997 GCF_001527695.2 Protobothrops mucrosquamatus
CCCTAGTTTTGGGGCGAGGCACACACCTAAAAATCAAGCTAGGGCAGGGGTGGGGTTGTGGAGCTGCTCCAAATGCCCCACATCAACTTACCTTGCAGCCTGGCCTCTCCTCGTTGGCCCACTTCTTCTGAGGCGTCTTCTGCAGCCAGGCCTGCATTTCTCAGTCACAGGCCTTTTCAGGAGGCCATTGCAGCTGAGACCCAAGCTATGGATTCAATCCATAGCTTGGTTCTGCAAGTCCTCTGCAGCCAAGAACCGAGCTATTGAATCCATAGCTTGGTATTCAGCTGCAGAGGCCTTCCGGCGAAATGCAGGCTGGAATGCAGATACAGAATGAAGCTGCTCTTTCAGCCACAGAAGAAGTGGACTGGCTGGGCAGGGCTGGGCAGGGCTGTCGGTGCCAGAGGTGAGTATAAAAGACATCCCCCCCCCCAAAAAATAAGACCTGGTGCCTCTTTTGGAGGCAAAAAAAAAAAAAAAGAGAACCCGGTCTTATTTTCGGGGAAACACGGTATGGAAGTTTCATCAGCTAACTGTCAATGCTGCATTTGTTTTCACATTAGACTATTCCCTTTTCATAAAACATTTTTTTGAACTTGAAGAGCACCAAAAACATCAACTATAATATATTTAATGCTACTCATTTTTAAAATAGATTAACTACCTCCCTTAAAATTAATATGAAATAACATAAAATGGACAGTTGTCAAAATAATTGTATTGTTTATAATACTTCCTGTATAAATATCCTTTTGTTAAAAATGTCTATGGAGATTCTCAGTAAGCCAGGTCATAGTTATCTCAAAGGTGCTTTTTCACAAGGCAACTGGACTTCCTTGTTTTTCTTTGAAGACATTTCACTTCTCATCCAACAAGCTCCTTCAGCTTCAGCTTCTTTGATGAGAAGCAAAACGTCTTCAAAGAAAAACAACAAAGTCCTTGTGAAAAAGCATCTTTGGGATACTTGTGAAAAAGCATCTTTGGGATACTTTTGTTAAAAACAAATTAAAAATAGTAAGTAAAAAGAGGAGACAGAAAATATAACAAAATAAAACACAAACATATCTGTAACAATATCTGTAACATAGGATCTGGCCATGTATTTCTAGTATTATATTTTATTACACCAAAAATTTAGAAGCATATTGTTTTTGTTTAAACTTATTATTGCCTGAACTCTTCTGGCTACCAACACAATACATTAATTTCACAGCAATGTTAAAGACTCTGTCATGCTATTAAGAAAATCTGTATTAACTTTGTAACATACATAATGACTTGAGATATGCAAATATTTTACCATACCAAGCCAAAGATGTAGATTCTTTTACATTTTTCTCTGTTGTGCACTCCTTATTTTAGAAACTCATGTTCAATTTAATAGTGTCTATTGTTCCACAATTTCTTTTTAAAAAGAAAATAATAAATAAGTAATATAAGAATAACTTAAGATTTACTGATAACCAATAGCCTATTTCCTAGTGAATATTATATAACATGTTATCATTTTAGAATAATTTAAAATGTTCACATTTAATATGTACATTTAATATAAGAACACTCAGCTTTAGATACTGAAGGTTTCCAAGAGTAATCCTGATAGTCTGCTTTATTTAATTTGTGTGGTTTCAAATGCCACCTGTAAAGGGTTTTAAGTACATACTTTTCAACGTGTGCTATGATTTTTATTTATTATTCACATTTTCTGTGCATTGCACAAGCTAAAACCAAACTGCAATACAAATCTGAAAATGTCCCAATAAAATAGCATGAAAAAATACAAAGGAAAATAAGAATCAAATTGTAGGTCTCAAAACCATTAAATATGCAAGAGAAATTGTTAATATAAAAATGATATGTAATAATATTCAATCTGTAAAATATGCAATAAGGAAAATATGTCATTTTTAAAAATATTTTTAAAATATGAACGGTGTTAAACAAGTCTCAGAGCAAAAATATTATTAGCAGTGAAATTTCTGTGGGCAGATCAATTTCTCACCCAGAGGTCACACTTTCTTCATAGTTTGTAAATAACAGAGTCCTTAAAGAAAGTTTTGAATGTGGCTTTAGGAAATGGGAAGCATATGCAAGAAGGTTTATTTATTTAATTAGACAAAATTTATATGATCGCCCAACTCACTCTCAGCAACTGCAATTAGCTTACAAGGATAAAAACTCAATATTGAAACAATAAAAAAGCCATAACCCCTTCCCCCTGGCAACAGCAATCAAATAAACCCACCTGATGGCCTCCATCTCATTCTGTGATCCCCAGCAAAACCAGGGCTTCAAGACCTTGCAAAAGAGTGTCAAAGCCCAATCTTATCTCCATGAGGAGGTTGTTCCCCAGGGAGGGAGCCGCCACAGACTAGGTCCAATGTTCCACTCAGTTATGCCATTTTTAAATTGAATCTCATTACTGATTAATGATTTCAGTGATCCTGCTCCAAAAAAAGTTGGAGCCTCCCACAAAAAGGCAAAGTCAACACTTGTATTTTGTCTTGGTGGAATCTGGACAGGATATCCTGAAGGACAGAATGTGGAACAGGGGAAAACATATAGCAGATTGTCAAGGTAAAAATTGAGATTCCACTACCAAAAACAATGTCTTTCCAAAGCACTAAACATATTCCAGCATTTTAAAGAATCAATGTACATAATTTACAAAAGAAAAAAGATTTGGCAATAGGATCTGAAAATTATGTCGGAAGCTACACTGTCTCTATTTGATAAAGCATTTTGGCAAGGGTGTGAAATATCTTATACTATTGCTGCACCCAAAAGGATATTATCATTAGTTAGCCAACCAGCAACGGGCATGAAACTGTATGCAGATGGAGAAGGGCAATCACCCTTAATGGGCGATCAATGGTGAAGGGCAATCACCCTTAATGGGCGATCAATGGTGAAAGGCAATCACCCTTAATGGGTGATCAGGATATGCATAGGGGATTAAGGGGGGGGAATACAAAGAACACAACACCCCTCCCCTCA
>NW_015404185.1:0-2996 GCF_001527695.2 Protobothrops mucrosquamatus
AAGGGGGGGGGGGGGGGGACAAGGAAGTAACCACTCAATCATAAGCACCTGTTGGCATTAGAGCATTGCATAATAATATTTACTGTATATCCAAATTAGGCTTGATAAATAAGATTACTTCTCTGCTGTGATGCCAAATTCCTAGTCACACATACAAGTCAGTTGCCAAGCATTTGAATTTTGATCACATGACCATGGGGATGCTACAAAGGTCAAAAGTGTGAAAAACAGCCATAACTTACTTTTTCAGTACTGTTGTAACTTTGAATGGTCACTAAATGAACTGCGTAAGTCAAGTACTTGTTATTATATAGACCAGGGGTCTTCAAACCTGGCTCTTTTATGACTTGTGGACTTCAACTCCCAGGATTCCTCAGCCAGCGTGCCTGGCTGAGGAATTCTGCGAGTTGAAGTCCACAAGTCATAAAAGGGCCAAGTTTGACAGTGATATAGACAGTGATCTGGTCATTAACTACCTGTCATCATCCAGCTCTTGAATCCAAATAAAACTCCAAGTTCATTTTGTTTCCAAAAAGGTTATTGTTTATTGAATATACACCTTGGTTATGTTGAAGAAAAACTAACTCTGAGGCTCCAACATCAATTCATAGACTTAAACAATAGTTTTCCCAGCCAAATCCTCAATGCCTTACATAATCCTTATCAACAAGTCCACTTTGTTATAGGAACCGTCTGCTTCAAATCCACACCAGTTCTGGTGTCCTTGACAAGGCTTCAAGCTCTCACAGTCTGCAGCTGAATCAAAATGTTTCATTTCTCCATCTACCCACTTGAAAGTAACATCTGCCCTCCCCCACTTAATCTAAAGGCAAGATGAAACACAGAGGCACGTAGCTGCCAAAGTTTCATTTGTGACACCATCCAAAAACAAAAATTATGGTCTTGTCAAGTTATAAATATGGATGGCAATTTAATAGAAATGTTATTGAACAGATTAGGGCCTTTAAGTATTAGAACTGTTTTCTATGCTACAGTAACATTGGTTATTTATTGGCCATCAATTCAGTGTTGATACTTAAAGACCACATAGATAGACCTTTTCTTTTTATAAGATGACCAGTTTTTAGCTTTTGCAATCTACCCAATAAAGTAAGAACAGTGGTACCTTTAAAATTCAGTCTACAGTATATAACAGTGGTGGCGAATGTATGGCACGCGTGCCAGAGGTGGCACTCAGAGCCCTCTCTGTGGGCACACATTCCATCTCCCCAGCCCCACCTCCCCCTGAGGCCCCCTCCTCACCAGCAGCCCCCCCGGAGGAGAGTCGCCCCTGAGCGCAGCCCGCACAGAGCAGCGCAGCCAAGGACATGGCAGCCAGGCAGCGGGGACAGGACTCTGCCCTCGCACCCCATCGCGTGCAGTTGATGCAGCAGGGTGCGGGCGGAGGGTGTGGCCACCATGGCGCTGCTGGGCCACCTGGGCGATCTACAGCGGGCTGTGGAGGCGGTGAGTGGCCCTAGTTTTGGGGCACTTGGTCTCTAAAAGGCTCGCCATCACTGGTATATACAGTAAGGACTCTGTGTACGTTTATCAGGGAAAGGGGCTCTCCTATTTGGTTGCACAGGTGTGGATGCCATCAAGAGTCAGAGTTCATGAGAATGTGGCTATTAGCGATGGTCTCATTGGCTGCTGGTAGCATTCCAATTCAACGTCTCTTCCTGTTGTAACTGCCACTTTGAACAGTTACTGGCCAATGTGAAAAAATATCTTTCTTGACTTTGGAGCTAGGCCCAAAATGCTATGACAGTTGGAACAGGATTAGCTTGGGATCATGGAACATGAACAGGACTGAAGCCAAAATGCAGGTTAGAACTGTACAATTCACATTAGACTGTACTATTTTTGTTACATCAGCCAAAATGTTAGTATCATCTTTATTTAAAAGCTAATAATGAAGCCTAAAATTCCAGGTAACAGTAACAATTATTTTTTTCACTTTAAAGTAGATTGCTCTTTTTAAAAAAGAGGCCTCTGAATCTCTAACAGTCACATGACACTCAGGTGTATATAAGTGATCATGATTACTTCCAGGTCAAAACATTTCAGTTTCTTCAGTCCTACAGATCATGTTGCTATAAAGCCATGTAAGTATGCAGCCCCCCTTCTTGCTTTCTAGTTTAAACACTCATTTTTTTAAGGATTAATCAAGGTTTACTGATTATTTTCCCCCCTTTACTGCAGACCATAATTAGACAGAGACATTGGAGGGAATCTTCTTTGGCTATGGTATCTAAGCTCCTTGAATTTTAAAGTGATAATACAAAATGTGTGTATTATTTTCTGAGCCCTCATGGTTGTTAAGATATGTAGGTTTGTATTAGCAGAAATGGAGCCACTTTTCTATAGAAAAAAATTGTAGGAAATGTTTAAAATGTGAATACAAATGAAAATCTTTTTGTAACTATATAGCTGGAGACTGATTTTTCATGTAAAAGTTTTGAGATGTATGTTAGCCAAATTAGAAAATCCATCATACATTTCTCCCTCACCAATAAAAATTCAATAACATAACATAACATATAGCATAACATATAACATATAATATAATATAATGTAACATATAACATAACATATATAACATAACATATAACATAACGACACATGACACATGACAACCATATTTGTTGCCTTTTCACAATAATCAAATTCTACCACTTTGCTATGCTTATTGGTCAGACTGTTCCTGTTTCTGAGGTTTTAACAAAATAAGGGTGGGCAAATTGCTGAGCGATTTCTAACTGCTGGGAAGTGTAATTCATCAACCTTAGAGGACAACAGGATCTACATCTTAGAGATGGATTTTGGAGAAGGCAACATCTCTGGATTGTAGGCCCACAATAGGCTGATCCATAAACTAGCTAAACATACTTTAGCCTAGCAAAATATGCCAGCTAGCCCATGTAATTAATTGATTTCAGAAAGTTGTGCAAACTCAACATTTGTGTGACAGATATCATACTTACAGGTAATAAATG
>NW_015404186.1:0-2996 GCF_001527695.2 Protobothrops mucrosquamatus
GGGACAAAGCCAGCCGTTCCACAACACTATGGCCCTTCTGCTACCACCGGCGGTGGGGAGGGAGGGGAAAAGAGAGTGTGGGGGGAAGGAAGGAAAAAGAAAATCCATCGCTGAAGGAAAACAAAACCCAAAAGAACCAACAGCACAAAAGCTTAAAGGGATATTTGAGTAGAAGAAAATAAATTCTCCCCCCTTGCACAGAACTATCTCTCTGGAAAAAAAAAAAACCATAACAGAAAAACAGCTTCTGTTTCCAGTTGCAGGAGATCACTATTAATGCAAAGCCATTTCTCTTTTCCCCTTGCCCCTCCCAGTTGCCCCAGGTTTAACACCTGTCTACTCGATTGCCAAGCAATAAACAGCCAGTCAAGAAAAGAGAAGGCAACCAGGCTCAGAGCGACACAAACATTTCAAAGAGCAGCTCCGGCTGCTGCATTAAGTGCTGGAACGCAACCGGATTTCAAATCGTATTGGCTGAAACCAGCAGCTCGGTCCAAAACAAGGAAGGCTAACAATGAGAGAATGCAGCCAGATTCTCTCCCTCTCCCTCACCCACCCAGACACAGACCCACGGAGAACCACCTAATAGAGGTGTCACATAAGCAAGATAGATTTTTCCAAACTGCACCGTGGCACTAAAGCAACCTAGAAATGATGGGTCAAAGCTCAACCTGTCCAGTGGCTTTCCAGCCACCAGTGAGAATCTGGGGATTTTGATTTTATTCTGGAAGCAGGAGAGGCAACTTCTTAGCCGATGCGTCTAACTTTAAAGGTGTTCCATCTCTGCACTGGGAGGCAGTCGGGCTGCAGTGCCAACCTCGCGCCCTGTGTGTCTGCCAACTCTGCAGTGAGATGGCAGCCACTCCTGCAGTAGCCGGAGATGGCAAGCATTTCTACAGCGTGGCGCCTGGGAATCTGTTTTGGGGGAGGGGAGGAGATGGGGGATTTTGCCATATTGTGGAATAAGTACCAGAATTGGGATGCTGACTTGATTTAGTTAGGTTGGGTTTGCAAAGGAAAAGGAAAGGGGGGTTCAACTGGAATCAACCAAATGTAAAGGACTGCTGACTCTACACAGGTGCATCTTTCTCCCCCAATCCAAACATCAATCACGGCAATTGCTTTACTCTTTCTCATGTCTGCATTGTTCACAAATGCGCAAGAATGATACGGATCCTTGCTCAACTCTTCCCGGTTGCCTCTGCTCTGAGGATCCACATGTAGCAGGAGCACTTAGACAAGGGTAGGGCACCTTGGCTCTTTTATGACTGGTGGACTTCAACTCCCAGAATTCCTGAGTCAGCATGGCTGGTTCAGGAATTCTGGGTATTGAAGTCCACAAGTCATAAAAGAGCTGAGGTTTCCTACCCCTGAGACATATACCACCTCATAGTGCTTTACAGCCCTCTCTAAGCAGTTTACAGAGTCAGCCTCTTGCCCCCAACAACCTGGGTCCTCATTTTATCGATCTCGGAAGGATAGAAGGCTGAGTCAACCTGGAGGCCCATCAGGATCGAACTGCTGTCTGTGGGCAGAGTTAGCCTGCAATATTGCATTCTAACCACTGTGCCCCCTCAGTTCCAGGTATGTTTGTAATCAACTGTTTCTGATCCATTTCACGGCTCTACCAAACTTCTTCAGGGACTTCATATACTGTCCCTTGCCTCTTTGCTGCAAAATAAGCTTCTCTTAGGAGGTCCGCTCCCTACAAAGATTAGGCCCAAACCCTTTGACCTAACAGTGCTGTTTCAGGAAAGCTCAGCAGAGGTGGACCTGGCTGGACAAAAAAATATCAAGAGCTCCAACTCCAAAAAGGTCATTAAAATAAAATCCTTTGGGTGCTTTGAAAGCCCTTTTAGCATTGCTAAAAGTTTGCCTTCAATGGAGCTGATGGTCAATGAAGGTATTAGGTAGTTGTGCTTTGCTTCCTTGCATGCACCCCTTCCTCCCATGTGCTTCTTGAAGGACCAACTTAAGAGTCTTAGGAAGGAGCAATGCCTTCCTTTGCCACCTTTGGGTCAAAACCAGGTAAGGGAAGCAACCTGGGACACGAGGTTATCAGAAGAACTATCTCACTCCAGTGGCCCACCACACCTATGCCAGCAGAAGGGGCATGCTGCAGACCCAGTCAATTAAGGCAGAGGTCCCCAACCTTGTGTGGTTTTGTGTGCTGCCTGCATCTCATGGATGGGTCTTTGTTTGTTTGTGAGGACCGGTTGCTGGCATGCCGCGGCCTAGTACTGGTCCATGGACTAAGTTGGGGACCCGAGTTAAGGAATTCCAGCTGGTGGGATCCAGGAGAAGAGCCTTTTCTGGTGTGACTCACACCTTCTGAAACATCATGGACCTGAGAGGGCATCTATACCCACCTTTTTGGACTTCTGAAGGTTCCTGAAGACCTGGCTCTGCTACCTGGCCTAGGGCCCCAATGGGGGTGCATCATTCTGAAGGTGGTTAACCGATTGACATAAGATCCCCCACCTCTGTCTTGCTCTCTTCCTCCCCATCTTTGCTAAATTTTAAGGCAGTATTAATGTTAATATTTATTATGTTCAAGTTTTAATGTTTTATCTTGTTGCTTTTGCTGATTGTAAACTGCTTAGAGCAGGGGTCTTCAAACTTGGCCCTTTTATGACTTGTGGACTTCAACTCCCAGAATTCCTCAGCCAAAGAGCACGCTGGCTGAGGAATTCTGGGAGTTGAAGTCCACAAGTCATAAAAGGGCCAAGTTTGAAGACCCTTCACCTAGAGTGATGTCTAGGCCAGATGGGCGGTATATAAGTTTCATAAATGAATAAGTGGCTGTGGCTACCGGCGCCTCGGCATAGTCAGCTGATTCCATCGCTGACTATAGGGGGCGAAACTCTGGCTCCCTCGGATAGGGTACGCAATCTGGGTGTCCTCCTGGATCCACGGCTGACACTGGATGACCAGTTGGCGGCCGTGACCAGGGGGGCGTTCTATCAGGTACGCCTGATTCACCAGTTGTGACCTTT
>NW_015404187.1:0-2996 GCF_001527695.2 Protobothrops mucrosquamatus
CATCGAGTCCAACCCCCTGCTCAGGCAGGAAACCCTACACCATTTCGGACAAATGGCTGTCCAGTCTCTTCTTAAAAACTTCCAGTGTTGGAGCATTCACCGCTTCTGGAGGCAGGTTGTTCCATTGGTTAATTGTTCTAACTGTCAGGAAGTTTCTCCTTAGTTCTAGGTTGCTTCTCTCCTTGATTAGTTTCCATCCATTGCTTTTAGTCCTGCCCTCAGGCGCCTTGGAGAATAGCTTGACTCCCTCTTCTTTGTAGCAGCCCCTGAGATATTGGAACACTGCTATCATGTCCCCTCTCGTCCTTCTCTTCATTAAACTAGACATACCCAATTCCAGCAACCGTTCCTCATATGTTTTAGCCTCCAGTCCCCTAATCATCTTTGTTGCTCTTCTCTGTACTCTTTCTAGAGTCTCAGCGTCTTTTTAACATCATGGTGACCAAAACTGGATGCAGTATTCCAAGTGTGGCCTTACCAAGGCATTGTAAAGTGGTATTAATACTTCATGTGATCTTGATTCTATCCTTCTGTTAATGCAGCCCAGCACTGAGTTGGCTTTTTTGGCAGCTGCAGCATACTGCTGGCTCATATTTAAGTGATTGTCCACTAGGACTCCGAGATCCCTCTCATAGTTACTACTATTGAGCAAGGTGCCCCTTATACTATACCTGTACATTTGGTTTTTCTTGCCTAAAATGTAGAACCTTACTTTTTTCACCATTGAATTTTATTTTGTTAGATAGCACCCAGTGTTCAAATAAAAACCATCTTTGTAATTCCTCAAAAACTATGGCTTGTCACAAGTAATCTTGTGCCTGATCTATATAGGCAGGCATATCTTAGCCTTTGGGTTCAGATAAGATGTGTGATTATCTAAATATCACTATCAAATTGCTTCCTGGTCCAGATGGGATTGACTACCACCCACTGTCTCCATGCAGTAAACAGGTTAATTAGAATGTTCCATCTGAAGCTTCTTATAGATCTAGATGGTTTATAAGCAGATGCTTGGATTTATTTCTCATTGCCCAGTGAGCAATTTAGTTGAGGATTTGGTAGTCTGCTGGCAACTCGAGATGATCAGACACATGACAAGAGTATCCTTAAATGCCCTGTTTCTACCTGTTAATCCCTGGTTGTATCTTGTTTTAATGAAGATTTCCAGGAGAGGAAATGGCAGAAATAGTACCTAGAGCATCTGTGCCAAAAGACATAAAGTAAAACCTGACTGAGCATAGATACAAGTTCAAGTTTGAAAGTACACCTTGGTGACAAGAGGCAAAGTGCCTTTAGTCTGCTCTCTTGTTAACTTTTGATTGTGTGGACTTTTTTTTGTTCCCATCTGGGTTTCACTATCCTTGTCGTTTTTACTCTTCATTTTTTTCTCTTGCTATTTTTCTTGTTTTTTGTGTTCCATTTCTAACGCTCTCATTGTGGCTGGGAAACAGGCAGCATCCTTTTGGGCCAACTGCAATGTCTGGGGATTGAGACTCAGGCCGATAGTAATTCCATGCCTTAATAGGCAGTTTCATTTGATGGCTGCTAGAGCAAAGAAATCAACTTTTTTTTTAAATGATGAATTCCAGTTCTTGTTCTTCACTTTTTTACATCTATATGATGGTACTGAGGAAAGTCCTCCATCAATTTTAGATGCAGTACTATCAATATGTTGGTGTTACCTAACTTCATATTGCTAACTGAGGTCAGGCAGATAATATTGCTATCTTTTCTGAAAGCTATTAGGAACTGTATGGGGAAAATTAGGCTGAATCTGAATTCCAGTTGCTGTTTATCTATTTAGACATTCTAACAGTGCCACTGTTGCCTCTTCAGGAGATTGCATTGCTATTGAAAAAACAAGTCTGCAACTTGCAAATCCTCCGAGGCTCAAAGCTACTTCTTCATGGGAAATGAAAGCTCTGCCTAAGGGCCATGTCCATGTTCAGCTAGTGCAGTCCTTCCCAGGATGGAAGTAATAGTACCCCCTTTACTCTTTTCCACACAGCTGGACTGTGCAATGCATTCTACCAATGGTTGTTCTGGAATACTACCAGAAGCTTCAGTCAGTCTAGAACAGTGTTTCTAAACCTTGGCAACCTGAAGATGTACGGACTTCAACCTCAAATACTAGAGAGAGTTAATGACTCAAATTTTGCTTCACCTCTAGCCAATTTTTTTTTTGCTTTTTTCCATTACATATTGTAGATTGTAAAATATGTTCGCTTTATTAGTGAAACCCAAAGGGATCTGGTTACATATGGCAAGGCTTTTCAACCAGTGGTACGGGTACCACCTGTGGTACCTGGCAGGTGGTATGCGACCATCCTAGAAAAGTGGTAGCAGGGGAGGGGAATGAGCTGAACTGGTTGCACAAGCCTGAGCGAGAGATGGCTGGAGCTGCAGGGCTGTCAGGGCTCAGCGGAAGCCCCAGGATCAGTGCTTCTTCGGGATTGTCAGGGCTCAGTGGAAGCGCCAGGATCAGTGCCAGGCTCCAGCTGGAGCTTGGCGCTGATCCTGGCGCTTCTGCTGAGCCCAGAAAAAGCACCGATCAGCTGGAATGTTGCAGCATCTCCAGTGTCTTGTGACACTGTATTCAGATACTTGGCAACTGATTCATATTTATGACGTCACAGTGTCCCAGGTTCATGTGAAGTGACCAAAACTTGCTGCAACCACCCAGCAGACTGGGGAAATAAAAACCAAACACCCCCACCCCACCCCCGCTGCCAATCCTCAACAGAAATGTTCACAACAATGAAAACCTCGGACAGGAGGAAGAGCACCACCGGATGGACAGGCAGGTGTCTTGCTCGGCTGTGGCTTGGGGAGGGGCACTTTTTTCAGTGCCATTATAACTTTGAACAGTCACTAAGCGAACTGTTGAAAGTCGAGGACTACCTGTACTTCATCACTTTTTTCCTTTTTTTTTTGTCATCAAGTTTTTGATAACTTGCTAGGTGACTGGTGGTATTCGGATATTGCCATATCCTAAA
>NW_015404188.1:0-2995 GCF_001527695.2 Protobothrops mucrosquamatus
AAAGGTAGAAGTCTGCTATTCTGAGCTGGGAGCTTCTTTGGAATTGGCATAATTAACAGTTTCATTTTTATTTAAAACTGGCATCCATTTTCTATTATTTTTATTTATTATCTGTGGTTTAATGTGGGAGAAGGGCTGTTTATTGCTTGCTCTTCTATAATTGTTCCATGGATGTTGTAGTGTTATGATTTTAACCTGCGGAGTCTCTCAAGTGCAGAATGAATGAATGGAAATTATAAATGTGTTCAGCGCTGCATTTGCAATATTGACAAAGCTTATTGAAAATGACTTTCATTATTCTAGATCAGAGGTGGGGAACTATGACCCTTTTATGACTTGTGGACTTCAACTCCCAGAATTCCTGAGCCAGCAAGTCCACAAGTCATAAAAGGGCCATAGTTCCCCACTCCTGTTCTAGATAATGACAACAGATTTAAGGACCAAGGTGTGATAATATTATCTTTGTTTTGGTAAACAATTGAAGAATCATTCAGTTTGTTTTGTTTTCATTTTGTTTTCAGACCGATAGAGCGTTTTGATCGGGAAAGGCCACTGAGAGGCCGTGGGGGAGGAAGAGGTGGACTGCAGGGCAGAGGCAGAGGTGGTGGTATGAACAGGACCTTCAATGGCTTTGATCAAAGAGGGAAGCGGGAATTTGACCGGCAGAGCGGGAGTGACAAAACGTAAGTGCTGCTTTGTATGTGCATTTGTCATTTCTTAATCAATCTTTGAACTCGTTGCTATGAAATGTCGCTCCCTTTGTATTATCCTTTTGTCAACAGACAAAACATATTCAGACAGGAGTTTGGAATGAAAATTGGCTTTGCTGTTCTATGACTTGTAATTGATTAACTTCTATGTTTTTTACATATATTTGTTTCATTAATGCTTAAAACTTTTTAATAACTGTGGACTGTTGTCCTGGAATCAGCTGGCCCAAAAAGTGGTTTATATATTTACAAAACAAATCATCGCTTCATAACAAGGAGCCTAAGTAAATGTGATGGGGATGCTGATACTTTTGTAGGATTTAAACTGTTGTAGCTCTTCTTTTTTTGGGATTCTCTCCAGGTAATGACTTCAGCTCTAGAATTCTCAAAAAAAAACCTGTTGGCTGCAGAAATCTGGAGTAGAAGTGAATTGGTAAAACCTGTATAGTTCTGTGAATGTACATGATTTAATTTCTAAGAAGTGTAAAATTTCTATCTACAGAGGAGTCCGTCCAGAAGATAAAAGGGGTGGAAGTGGACCACGTAACTGGGGAACTGCTAAGGATGATATGAGGTATGAGAAATGTATTAGTAATTTCCAGGGAATCATTGCCAGGTCTCAATAACATTAAAATTATTTATTTTAACTATTGGATCCTGACTGAAGAGAAGTATCTTGTCTCCTATTGTTTTGAAAAGTTTTTTTTCCCCAGTGTGCATCTGAATAATAGGAGATGTATAGGGTGATTTGTAATGTAACTCCTGAGGGCCACTGGGGAAGAAAAGGGTGCAAATTGTTATTTGTGAATTTCCTTAATTATCTCACCTTATGTCCAACTTGAGTTTTAGGCAGCTCTGCCTTTAGTCTTATCCTGCCCCCACAGCGTCTTGCCACCTTTTCTATGCTGAAACATTCGTCTAGACCAGGGTTAGGCAACCTTGGGTCTTTTATGACTTGTGGACTTCAATTCCCAGAATTCCTGAATCAGCATGGCTGGTTCAGGAATTCTGGGTATTGAAGTCCACAAGTAATAAAAGAGCCAAGATTGCCTACCCCTGGTCTAGATTAATCTTGCTTCAGTAAACAGTGCAGAATTTATTTTTCCCTAAGGCCTCTTTTTCAAGGCGCTTTGGCAGAGCCTGGACACATCTGTACTCTTTTTGTCTTAGATTATAAGAACTGAGAAAGAAACTAACCTTGGGAGGCTTTCTTCAGCTTTAATCATTTGGAAGCAGGATTTGAACAGGAAGACATGTTGGGTCTTGCTTCACTGAAAAACCTGAAGTTCCTGTAATAAAAGGACATAGCCTTGTAGTTACATTTGTGTGTGTGTGG
The DNA here is from genome assembly GCF_001527695.2 of Protobothrops mucrosquamatus. Taxonomy (NCBI): domain Eukaryota; kingdom Metazoa; phylum Chordata; class Lepidosauria; order Squamata; family Viperidae; genus Protobothrops; species Protobothrops mucrosquamatus. The sequence continues at coordinate 2,047 of NW_015404188.1, forward strand.
GTTCACATTAAATCTTCTTTCAAGCAGGAGTTGGAAAAACTCTTTATCTCACTCTCTGAAGACAGATGGCTTTCTTACATTCCAGCTCAGATAGCTTTAAAGATTGTAATTCATGAAGGAAAATTAAAGATTTGCATATATGCTATGTCCGTGGGAAAGTGAAATGTTTGACGTTTAAAGAGAAACATGTCTTCTAGCTATATTGGTCAATGGTAAATGTCTTGGAAAAAAGGGGAATCGGTGTCAGAAGCTAAATGCTTGTATCTCCTTGTTGGCTTTGTGCCACAGGAATGGGTTAAGGAAGAAGAGTGCGCTTGCATTTTTTTGGTTTTTTATGTGATGAGATTTGTGTAGTCTCTGTTAAGTTAATGGCATACTACTACTGAGATTCATACAGTGCATAATGCAACATGCTACTTGCAGACTTTTACATTCTGTGAGTCCACCCCAAACTCTGAAACAGCTTTCCCAGTTTGGTGATGTGAGAGGTTGTAGTGAGGAACTATGTTTTTGTTTAGGCCATGTGAGGGATCCTGTCTAGTGTAGCTTTTGTATTTCACCTCTGCTTTACTATTTCTACAGTGAGCTGGAACAGACTCCTATGGAAGAGACTGCAGAAACAGAAGAGAGCCCAGGAGCACCTGATGGAGAGCCTCCAAAGAAGTATGGCCTGGTTTGAGAATCTGGCTTTTGTTGCTCCTTAAAACTCTAGCACTGATGATGTTACCTAATTAGGGTAATGAAACATTTGCAAGAAAAGGGGCGTTGTCTTACCTGAACGCCGTTTCTCAGCACGGAGATGGATAATCCACGATGGGTTAACTTAATCCTCCTGCCCAATCAGATCAAGTCAGCCAAACTTGCCACGCCTGTCCTGGGCCTATCCTTTCCCAGTTTTTGACGAGGACGCAGCACTGGCTGACAGCAAGACGTGTTGGCTCACAGGCTA
>NW_015404189.1:0-2995 GCF_001527695.2 Protobothrops mucrosquamatus
TGGGCCTTGGCCAGACTCAACCAAATAGTTCTTATATTTTAAACAGTGGTGGGATTCAACTATGTGAACAACCGCTTCTGGAAGTCCATTCTGGGCCTGGGCAACAAAAAATTAGCTACCGGTTCTGCCAAAGTGGTGCAACTGGCTGAATCTCACCACTGATTTTAAGGCATGAAACATTTTTATTTATATTAAATACGTGGATAGCTGATATTACTATAGTTTTACATTGAAATTAAAGGTTTTAAAAGAATCAGCATAGCAAAGAAAAGATTTCCTGAAACAGATTGATAAGCTACTTGCCCATTTGAGCAGCACACAGTATAAACTGCAAATTACAGTATTAACATAATATTCAAATGTCTTTCTAGTGCCCAGCCAGTTCACAAAGAGTAAAGGGATTTATACATTTCTCATTACTACTCTTCCTCCTGCCCACTATCCCAAATGACATGTCATCCAGGCATTGTGGTTATACACAACCAAGCTATTTTGGAAGGAAGGAACATTTTGGGGGGAAGCTGGGCTTAAAGAAATCTGAATGAAAGAGGCATACACAAAGCCCAGCAATTTGTCCAATATATACAGAGGATTTTCAATTATGAAAGGTATGGATTTAAATCTGTTGTTCTGGGATGGTTTCCATAACACATTGCATTTACATTGGATAATCAGAATACTGTAAAATATCTGCTTCTGCAGATGTTATTCAATCTTGGGACAGTAAGAGATAATATTATGAAGTTAGATTTTTAGCCAGCATTGTAAAGTACAATAGGAATGATTACCAATGTTAAATGCACTTTGACACTAATCCTGTTTTCTCAGCATGCACTCCATAATTCAAAAATTAATCTAAAGTTAAGATTTGTTTTCTGCTATTTCTTATCCCATTCTTTCTGGATTTTTTTTTGAAATCCAATTGTTGAAAAGTACATTAATACAATGCATGGGTCCCCTGGGACAGAAATTACAACTTTTGAAAGATGTAGTGGTAAGATTAGTTAAAACATCTGCACTAACTGCCAATAAGTTACAGAACCATATTAAAGGTACTAATATTAGCATATAAAATTTTAAACCATTTAGGCCACTTAACCATTTTGCTTTTGCTAAAAAAAACCCTGTATGAATATGAGAGATATTTCAGACAGAAAACTAAAGCCACGGACACTAGTACATTTATTCCAAAGTTACAGTAACAGAATCTTGCAAATCTGAAAGCACTTTTCCCCACCCTTGCCTTTGCCTTCCAGAGAACTAGGGAAGGTCCCTTCTGAGACTCTTCATCCACCCCTTTCCTACTGTGGCTGAAACATCTCTTATCTGGCCATTGTCCAGGCAGAGGCTCTTCCTCTGTCTCCCAAGGTTATTTTCACAACTTATTACTATGTCCATAAAACTGAAAGAAGTCAAACTTGTTTTGAAGAGGCCTTACACTTTTATCTTAAAAAATGTATTTGAGCGCCCAGCCTCCTCATCCCATTCTACTAGACATAGTTTAGAGTACGAATGAGTGTGTCTTCTCCAAGGTAACATCTGCTCTGTAGAATAATCCTGGCCATGTATACTACTCAGTCCATTTCCTGCACACCTTTGCTCCCTCCTCCACCAGCTTCAAATGATTGCCTGGCTCTTCTATAAAGTAATCTCCTGTTCATAAAATAAATGTTAACAATCTGCACTAATGAATATAGTTTATACAAGTCATGGTTTTTAATACTGGCCCAAATCCTATACACATACCAGTACTGGCATAAGTATGTGCTAGATCTAGGTAAATGGAAGAAAAAATATCCAAGGTTGTTGGCACTGACCAGTTACTATTAAAAAAAAAAGGTGTGGCCAACTCTTGAGATAAACAACTTAACTCAGAAGGTCAATGTGTCTTTGTCAAAGGAGACAGACCTTTTCTCTCTCAGGCATGTAAATGTGTGGAGTTAAAGAAAAATAAATAAACTTCAGTTCTCAAATGAACACTGCAATTACTTAGAAGCTGGCAATTTGGAGTCCACATAATAGGCATGTACATCCTCCCTCTAATTGAACTGAATAAATCCATATGTGCAAGAGGCAAGCATGTGTTTTCATAACCCTTTGTGCTTTCAAAACCCACATTCATAAAATCACAAAAATAACACAGAGATGAAACAAGGTTGTCTATGGAGGAAGACCTGATCCATTCATCAAGCTACTGACAACTATGAGAAACAGACAAATTTCCACTATTAACAAGATATGTATTTTTCTGCTGAGTGACAATACTTTCCCAATGTCAAGAATGTAGAATTAAATATGTAGTCAGGCATTGCAGTATTATTTCCAATATATTAAAATAATGAGCAGGAGGGACAGATTTGATCCAAACTGTGTGTATCATAGGTTTCCTACAAACACAAGAACTGTGAGGCCAGATACCCTTTCTCTCATAACCACTGTAATAAGACTCATTGCCAATGGACAGTCCAAGTTCTTGAATTTATGGCACTATAAATTCCTGCAGTACAAAGCAGAATAAACTAGTTAGAAAGAGAAGACCACCAGTGATTTTATCAAAAATCCACTTGGTCAGAAGCAATTCCATTTTCTGCTCCAAATTTCCTCCAATAAATCCGTCTAAAGTAGAAAATGTCTGCATTTATGGCCAACAATATCTACATTTATGGCTAATTGGAAGCTCCTTATAGGCTTATTGTATGAACGGAAAAATGCACTTATGACTTGTGGTTTTGATGATTAGAAAAAAATTGATAATAGAAAAAAGTGAGTTTTTTTGTAATTATCAAATTTGCAGATGACACCAAGCTGGCAGGAATAGTCAACACTCCAGAAGACAGGCTTAAGATACAGAAGGATCTGGACAGACTTGAACACTGGGCACTATCTAACAAAATGAAATTCAATGGTGAAAAAAGCAAGGTTCTACATTTAGGCAAGAAAAACCAATTGCACAAGTACAGCATAGGTGGCACCTTGCTCAATAGTAGTAACTGTG
>NW_015404190.1:0-2995 GCF_001527695.2 Protobothrops mucrosquamatus
TAGTTCTATTCTGACTGATAAAGGTGTGAAGATCTGGCTTTTCCCTCAGGCCTTTGGCAAGGGAGGCTGAGACTCCCCCCCTCACTTCAACCCACTTGCCACCATGTTTTACTGATCATATTGTAATTTCTTGGATTCATTTTCCTTGAACCGCCCAGAATCTTTGGGAGTCGGGCAGCACACCAGTTTAATGCAGAATAAAACATTTCAAAGTATGTTTTATAACATTATAGAACAGTGTTTCTCAACCTTGACAATTTTAAGGCATGTGGACTTCAACTCCCAATGCTGGCTGTGGAATTCTGGGAGTTGAAGTCCACATGCCTTAAAATTGTCAAGGTTGAGAAACACTGTTATAGAATTATTATTAATCTGGAGAAAAAAAAGAGAAAACTCATGAGTTGTCCCCAAATGGGGGCAGCCCCATCCTTATTCTTACCCCCAGTATTGAAGATGTCTTCTCCAACCAACCCCATGTTGCCCACCCATAGATAAGAATATTCCTGGCTTTGAAAATAAAAGGGTAGATGACAGCCAGTAGGGATTAAGCTTGTCTTAAGGGCACCCTGCTGACCATAAGCTCAATGCTGGCAACCCAACCATCAGCACTGAGATAGATGCCATTCTCTTACAGTCCTCTGGCGATTCAAGGGTGGGATAGTCACTGCATCCTGCTTGGGTCACGAAGACGAGAAGATTAGGACACAGGTCCTCCATGTTGCTCCCTACAATACACAATTGGAAATGAAGCATGAGAATCTCTCTGAATACAAGTTGCACTAAGCTTTTTTTTTTCAAAAAAAATATTTTTTTTTAAACAAAACAATCCTGAAGCTCTTAAAGAAAAAGAGAATTTAAAAACATTAAACATCTAAAAAAAACACCCCACCAGTTTTAATCCTTGAAGGCTTGACATTGGTGTAAAGGGGGCTGAGGCTGGTAAGGCAAGAGGGGGCTGCTTTGTAAAGATATCACAACCAAGTTGTCTGCCAAGTAGCTGCGCGTTCAGGAGGGTGGAAGGAAGAGGCAAGAATATAAACCAGGGGTCTTCAAACTTGGCCCTTTTATGACTTGTGGACTTCAACTCCCAGAATTCCTCAGCCAGGCATGATCTCCAAGGTCCCTTTATTATTATTATTGATCATCACACAGTCAGCCAGATGTGCCTGGATGAGGAATTCTGGGAGTTGAAGTCCACAAGTCATAAAAGAGCCAAGTTTGAAGACCCCGATATAAACCTAGAGAACTGACCTACAAGCATCTCTGCTTTTGCACTGCACTGGGCAATCACTGTTGTGAGAAGGGTCCCGTTCTTATACGCAATCAAGTCTCTACTTTAGCCCGGCACGGTAAGTGGGTCTACAGGTGGTTCTCAACTTACAAGTGGTTATTGAACAACCATTCAAAGTCACAACAGACCCACAAAAGCTACTAACAACTTGTTTCTCAATTTACACACCCACACACAACCTTGTGGGTAGCATGATTGCATTCTGCGCTGAGTAACCGGCTCACCTTTGCGGCCGTTCTGCAACATCCTGCAGTTCTATGACTACAATTTGCAACATTATTTTTTTTTTTTGCTGGTTTTAAGCATTTACTTCTGATTTCCGGTTAAAAAAAACAAAAACAAAACCCACCCATTAGGGAAAATTGATTCGGTTAAAATGTTGAAAAAAAATGCTGAAAAATTATATTCAGTTCCGCGATGCCTTGATTTATGACAGCAATGACTTACAAGTATAATCCTGGGCTCAATTACCGTCACAAATCAAGGACAACCTGTCCTGGCAAGTAAAGTGTATCCCGCCCTGAGTCCGCGAGGAGAAGGGCGGGATATAAATCCAAATATAAATAAAATAAATAAAATAAATAAATAAAATAAAGTGGAAAAAATTGAACATAGGTGTGACAGCAGACTCAGACGGACTTTTGAGATTGCATCTTTTAAAAGAGAATGCCCTGTATGGTAGAAAAACGAAGTTATGAGGAAATATGTCCAGCTATGATCTGCTTGTGACAGCTCACTTTTATTACTTCCTCCTTTTGCCATTAGGAAATTCTTTGCTTATGGAACCAGCTAAAGTCAGAAATATTTTGAGTGAGCGGATTTTGAGTGCAAAAATCCAGGATAATTATTATTGGTAGCAAAAAGATCCTGAAAGCTGCCATCTCCTGACCATCTATTTGCAATATTTGGTCTCTCTAGACCAGCATTTTTCAGCCTTGGCTACATTAAGAAGTGTGGGTCTACTCTATATTAAACGTGACAGTGTTTTATAACATTTTGTGACCGGCACTTACTTTGCTTTTGATCACTATGTTTGCTTAATGGTTGCCACAAAAAGTGTTGAAGAATCGGGTTGTGCTGACCCGCTTTATGATTGCCACAATTTATGACTGTATGTGCCAGGATCAATTACGGTAATAAGTCAAGGATTACCAGTACGCAAGACCTGTTCACCTAGCCAAAAGGGCTGGAACATTTTTTAATGTCCAGAGCAAAAGAGATAATACCTGGAAGCAGCAAAGACAGCCACCTCCCTAATTTGCAGAAGTATAAGGAGAGGGAGGTGCAGACCAATCAGGCTTTCAAAATTCCGTTATTAGAGCCACTCTCAATAATTGAGATAGCAATTAACAATTGTTAATAACAATTAACCAGTCTCACAACTTGCCTCCAGAAGTTGTGAATGTCCCAACATTGGAAGTTTTTAAGAAGAGATTGAACAGCTGTTTGTCTGAAATGGTATAGGGTATCCTGCCTGAGCAGGGGGTTGGACTAGAAGACCTCCATGACCTAGGGAGGATTTTACTTAGGGATGATTTTAAGAATAATTTTAATAGGAATAACAGCTTCTAATATTTGGTTTTTAATTTGGTTTTATAGGGGTCTATATTTTTTGTATTTTGTATTTGTACTTGTTTTAATATGCTGTGCACCGCCCTGAGTCCTGCGGGAGAAGGGCGGTATATAAATTAAATTAATAATAAT
>NW_015404191.1:0-2994 GCF_001527695.2 Protobothrops mucrosquamatus
ACGGGGAAAAGATCGTTCAGAGGAAATAAAATGCCGCACAAACACAATAAAAGCCCAGCCCCTGATTGTCCATCTTTCTTGAATTGCCCCCAAGGCAGCTGCATGACTTTTTTTCTTGACAGAAAAGATTTGACCTGCAGCTTAGACAAAAACGTTGCTAAAAGCAACAAGTGCTTTAAAAACTTGGTTGTTTTTTTTTTAAAAAGGGGGGGAGCAGGGAGGGAGGCTTCCACACATAATGATTTGATTATTCGGAGGTACAGGAAAGTGGCTGAGAAAGAACAAAATTGGAGGAAGGTGGGCAATTTGGAGGGGGAAAAAAAAGAGCAGCTATTTGGGTTTTTAATGCTTTTACTCCCGGCACTAAAGATCTCAAAAAATTAACGTGGGGTAAATGGAAAGCTGTTAAAAGCCTTCTTCTCCACACACACCCCTTTAGCTGTTTCTCCTACAATTTTGCTGGGTTTTGATTTTTTCTAAAAAGCCATCATCCTGATAGGGACCCAGCTAGGAGAACCTGGAAGGGGGGTCATAAAAATCAAAATGGCAGCCACAATCGCCCAACTGAAGTCGTACTTTTCTGATGAGTCATTAAAAAGGGGGCTTTGATTATTTAGCTGTGGATGCCACCTTGACTAATTTTTAACCCACCTGCTGAATTTCTGTCTATGTAGGGCAGCGGTTCTCAACCTATGGGTCGGGACCCCATTTGGGGTCGATCGACCATTTCACGGGGGTCGCCAAGCAAGGCTGTCCGCCATTTTTTTCCCCCTTTTACGGCGGGTGCCTTACCTCCCTTGGGCTGGGCCAGCTGGTGGTCGGCCTGCTCCGTCTCTGCCGCTTGCCAGCTACGCCTCGGCCGGCGCAGGGGGCGGAACCACGCATACGCGGTGCTCCCGGGCAGGGAAAGTCCTCGACTTACGACCGGTTGGGTAGTCCTCGACTTACGGCCGGTTTAGTCCTCAACTTACGACCAGTTTAGTCCTCGACTTACGACCGGTTGGGGGTCGCGGCATTAAAAAGGTTGAGAACCACTGATGTAGGGGATGTAATAAATGCTTCTCCTCTCTTTAAACAAGCATTTGGCCAGACAGAGGGGTCTCAGAATGAGAAGTAGGAAATATTGCCTCCAGTGCATTTGTCCCGGCAGGCACCTTTAACGAAAATAGCTTTTTTTTGCTAAGGAAATAGCAGCTTACATTTTGAGGATAAATGTAATTAACTTCCTGCAAGATGTTATATTTCAGTAGGATCTCTTAACAATCCCATGCGGATAAGTGTTCCGGCTGGACATTGTTAACACTACAAGGAAGCTAAATATAGGAACCAAAAGAATAAGGACAAATTACCGGAAGCCGTTTTTGGAGTGCCATTACCCATTCCACCACTCATCAGCTGGCGAGTCATAATCAAAATACCGTAGGCAAAAGAAACTCTACAACCAAAGGGTTTTTTTTCCCCAGCACTAGAATTGAATTCCAATACTATGACAAGTCAGCCCAGACAAACATTTTTGCCTGTGATAAAAGCCTAGAAAATCTAGTTTAATGGAAGTATGTCTAGTTTAATGAAAAGAAGGACCAGGGGTGACATGATAGCAGGGTTCCAATATCTCAAGGGCTGCCACAAAGAAGAAGGAGTCAAGTTATTCTCCAAAGCCGTTGAAGGCAGGACAAGAAGTAACAGATGGAAACTAACCAAAGAGAGAAGCAGCCTAGAACCGAGAAGAAATTTCCTGACAGTTAGAACAATTAACCAGTGGAACAACCTGCCTCCAGAAGCGGTGAATGCTCCAACACTGGAGGTTTTGAAGAAAAGATTGGACAATCATTTGTCTGAAATGGTATAGGGTCTCCTGCTTGAGCAGGGGGGTTGGAGTAGAAGATCTTCAAGATCCCTTCCAACTCTGTTATTCTGTTTATCTCCCCCCTTCTCCAAAAAGTGGAGATGGGTTTATAGTATACGTAAAGGCTTGTTCCGCTAAAGAATAGTTTCTTAAAGCAAGCATGGTGGGATTCACACAACACATCAAATTGTACATCGGTGTTTAGCCTTCAGAAAGACTGGGTTTCAAAGTACACAAGAAGCTGACACTGAACAATTATAGGAATGCTTAGCCCAATGTGTAAACCCAGACAGGAGCTTTTACTGACAGCTCAACAGGCATCTTCTAATGAAGACTTCAGTGAAACTCAAAAGCTTGCACACTCTAACAGAATACTGTTTTAAAATATATCCCTTTAGGGGACCCATATCAGACATATGAAGGAGTAATAAAAGCAGTTTATTATATTTTCCTCTCCAACTGCAGCTCTTTTCAACCGTCTCATAACAGAGTTCAGCATTTTTTCTATCTTGTACTAGTCGATAGCATTTTTTTTTTTTTTTTTTTTTAAATGTGGTTTCTTATCCCTGGCCACACGGAGGCCTCTTTGCACAAGGCAGTTTATAAATATCATCATTTTAAACTTGCCAATGTTGAGGTCTTGAAGCTCAGTGGGAGTAATGGACATTTGCAGTCTCCTTTTCTTTCATACACTTTGGGCTCAAGAATGCCCCAGGGAGCATGTCAGATGCTTCACTTTCTCTAAAGCAATGACTATTAGCCACCAAAGTGGCTCCAAAACCAGGTGGGTGCTAGAATCTCCTGCCTCTAGTAGGTCACTTGACCTGCTCTCCCTCTCAGGGTGATCCACGGAACCGGCAAATTGGGAGTGGGAGAAAGAGGTCGAGTTGCACTCACGCCCACCTCTTGAATGAACGGAAGAAGGGAGCAATCCCTCCGTCTGATTGGACAGCCAGAGCAGCTTACTTAAGCCCAGTGGTTCCTACCTCCTTTTTTAAGTTATACAAGTAGGGGGGGGAGAGAGGGAGAGAGAGAGAGAGGGAGGGAGAGAGAGAGAGAGAGGGAAAAGGAGAGAGGGAGAGGAGAGGGAGGGCGAGGGAGAGAGGGAGAGGGAGGGAGGGAGAGAGAGGGAGAGGGAGAGAGGGGGG
>NW_015404192.1:0-2993 GCF_001527695.2 Protobothrops mucrosquamatus
GTGATACCTGCCAGGTCCGCACCCCCCTCTTGAATAAGATCTTGGATGAGGGGGGCTTTGTTTACCACGGACCTGGCGTTGCATAACATCAGCCGGTGATCCCGGGCCCGAGGATCTAAGATCCCTGGAGGCCGAGTAGAGCCCTGAGGACCGGAGCACCCACAAGCTTGTAAACAGCGTGTGCGTGCTCCCAGAACCCAATATGGTCCTCTGCTCCCGCCATATCTGCCCCTCCCACTGACCGTACTGATTACACCACCCTCCCTTAACCCCCCAACCTCCTCCCTCACCATTCTAATGCCGCGTCCCTCAGACAGGCCTGGCCTTGGCCTCAGAGAGGCATCCCCCATGCCCCCCCTGGCCATCCCTGTACCCCCTAAAAATTTCACAAAACACCCCGCTAGGAAAACTCTCAATTTTTCTCTTTTCAGTTCCCTTTTTGCTGCACACCTCTGGGGGTTCCACACCCCGTCATTGAGGGCAGCCCTTAAGATTGTACTGGGCCATGCCTGCGCGAGGGGGGAATCGCGCAGGGCCAGCAGTTCCGACCTGGGGTAAATTCCAATCATGAACAGGAGGTCCAACAACAGAAAACAGGAGGGGAAAAAAAGTCCTCATGATGGTTAATTCCAATTCAGAGACCTGAGATAGATGAGAAGAAGACCAGCCGCTACAGTTGTCATTGTCCTCCTCGGCCTCCCTCGGCCGCAGGCACAGGCCCAGGCATCCGCGTCCATTTGGGCACTCACCAACTCCAACCAAGCCCGGACGCATTCCACCGGGCCCTCACCAGGTTCTCCGCCAGCCAGATCCTCCACAGGCCGAGTCGCCTTTGGCCAAATCCTCCGGCAAACCGAGCCCCGGCCAAATCCCTCGCCGGCCAGATCCTCCGCTGGACCGAGTCCACAGGCCGAGTCCTTCGGGCTGGATCCCCCGCCGAGTCCACGGCCGGGTTCTTCAGGCCGGGTCCTCCACCGGGCCTCCGGGCCGCCGAACCGTGGCCTCCGCCCTCGCCGGGTCCCCCGCCGAGTCCGTAGGCCGGATCCTTCGGGCCGGATCCTCTGCCGGGCTGCCAGGCCGCTGGGCTGCGGTCTCCGCTCTCGCCGAGTCCGCAGGTCGAGTTGCCGACCGAGTCCGAATCTGTCAAATCCGTCGCAGCCTCCGTCGCGGCCTCCAAATCCGAGTCCGTCGCGGCCTCTGCTCTCGCCAAGCCCGCAGGCCGAGTCCGGACCAGATCTTCCGCCGGGCCGAGTCCAGGGCCGAGTCCAGGCCAGATCTTCCGCCGGGCCGACTCCGGGCCGAGTCCCGGCCAGATCCTCCGCCGGGCTGCGGCCTTCGCCCCATCAATATCCTCGCCGGGCCGAGTCCTCCGTCCGGTGACACCACCCAGCCAAGACCGGGGAGTCACCCAGCAGGCACTAGGTTACCGACGAGCTCAGCTCTCTGAATTGGGGGTCGTGGTAAAACCCTCAACTCTCGGGAGGCCCCTATTTCTGCCGAGGACTCCGCTCCGTCACGGTGCCACCCCCGGTAGGTCCGCCATCTTCCGCAGCAAGTTTTACTTATCCTTCCTTCAGAAAGTGTTCTGGCTTGCAAGCCACATCCACTGACAAATGCAGATTACATTTGCCTTTTTGTGAAGTGCTCTTTTTCTGAATTTGGTTTGGATGGATGAAACTGAATCTTGGGCATATTTATTGGGGAGACCCACTCTGAAATGAGGAAACCAGATTGTCCAGAGGGTGCAACAGTCTCTGATGTATTTGTCTCACACCTTGTGTTAGGATCCTACTGTGGCTGACTGAATGGAAGTTCCTCTGGAACGAATACCATGGAAGACATTTCAGAAGACTGGTTCAATTGCTTTTTGAACTTTGCTGATGTTTGTGATGCGGCTGTAGGCTGCCTCACCAATTGAACTGGAGTATTCTATACAGGTTCTGTGATCTGAATAGCATAGATCACGGGTCGGCAACCCGCGGCTCCGGAGCCGCATGCGGCTCTTTAAGCCGTCTCCTGCGGCTCCCTGTCCTCAGCCACCATGTGCAGTCCGGAAAAAAAAAGTAGGACTAAAAAAGTTCAACCAATCAATTCAAACTTCTCACGAAGTTTGAATTGATTGGTTGAACTTCTTTTGTTTGTCGGACTGCCCACAAACCTCTTTCCTTCTTTGGACTACACGTGGTGGCAGTGGAGGAAGAGCCAGAAGGATTGCTGGAAAGGCGGCAGAACCTGGGTAAGGAGCCAGTCTCAGGATGCCTCTTCCCTGCCCGGTGGGTCTCCCCTCGCCCTGCTCTGCCGCCGCCTCTGCCTCTGTTAGTTGGAGGGGGGTCGCCGGGGATCTCGGTAGCTTTCCCACTACGCCCGCACCTTTCGGCCATCTCGCAGGTTGAGAGATTCCCCCGCGGCGCCTGCCCAGCCCTTTCCCCACCTGCTGCATGGCGCCTCTTGGCTGTTCTCCCGCTGCCGCCGCTGCCGTCAGACACTCTGCCACCAGGCCCCACCTTGGCCCGAGCGGTTGCGCCCCTTCACCGTCCTCCCGCTGCCGCCTGGCTCTCCGCCGCCCGGTCCCACCTCGGCCCCATCAGTGGCACCTTCCTCGGCCCGGGCAGCCGCGCCCATTCCCCGTCCTCCTGCTGCCACTGCCGCCAAGCTCTCCGCCGCCCGGCCCCACCTTGGCCCGGGCAGCCGCGGCCCTTCGCCGTTCTCCCGCTGCCGTCATGGGGCTGTCAAAAAATATAATATATTTAAAATAATCCATTTCTGGATTAAATTTCTATAAATTCTAAACCTTTTTTAAGCCTTATAAATTTACAGTTACCATAGTTAACTTTAACCTTAAATAAACACATTATCACTTCAGGTATCTTTTCCAGATATATTCTAGTGCTGATCTCTTAAGTCCTTAATTTTATCACAAGTCTTGTTTATAGCTGGACCTGGTCTCATTTCAAATATCCCTCCTTGGCCTATGGGTTATCCCACCAAGGTTC
>NW_015404193.1:0-2993 GCF_001527695.2 Protobothrops mucrosquamatus
GGAAGGAGGGGAGATCCGGAATCACCCGGATCTCTGGGGGCAGCTCGTTCCAGAGGGTGGGTGCTCCGACAGAGAAGGCCCTCCCCCTGGGGGTCGCCAGCCGACACTGTCTGGTTGACGGCACCCTGAGGAGGGCCTCTCTGTGGGAGCGTATCGGCCGGTGGGAGGTAATCTGTGGCAGAAGGCGGTCTCGGAGGTATGAAAAGGTCCATCCAAAAAAGGCTTTGCTTTCTTTATGTACCAGCTTAGCTTCAACATGCTTTTGGCAAGTCGGACTAGACTCTATTTTATATTATGTCAGACCAGCAAGCTACCACGAAAGAAAGAATTTCACATACCATGTTAAGGATCCTTATTTTTCTTTAGAAGAGTGATGTGGTAAATTGGCCAAAGTTAATGGGATTCTTACTAAAGGCATCAAATGGAGATAGACCATCTTTCTGGCTTCAGGGACCGTAACTATTTGGAAGCTGCGTATATATGTTCACAGTCTCACAGCCCCTTGCTCCCTAAATAATCTCAACGAGACTACTAGAGAAGGAAATATAAAGCCCACAAGTCCCACCTATTACTAAATCCATTTAAATTGAAACTGTTGTTGATTTTCTCAACCTTGGGTTGAGAACCTTGGGTTTCTCAACCTTGACAACTTTAAGAGGTATGGACTTCAATTCCCAGAATTCCCCAGCCAGCCATACATCTTAAAGTTGTCAAGGTTGAGAAACTCTGTTCTAGAACATTGTGTCTGTCAGGGTTCAATCCTCAGCACAGAGAGTAGAATTTGATGCTCAAGATTCTGTTTGGTTTGGAGAGTCATTGGTGGGTCATAATAATGTCATGGTCATGTTTTTCTGTACTACAACCCTAGATCAGCCTCTTTAATATGTTACTGATACTCGCAAGTTCTGATATTCCGAGGGATTGTAATAAGCACTACTGCTTCAAGCACAGCTGAGTTACCAAGCTGTAAACATTCTCCACTATTAAAGGAAATTGAGCATTACTTACTGAAAAGTCACTTACTTTTATGATACTTTGTGTGTTTGTCCAAGTTTTCATAATATTTCAGGCAATAGTGCTAGACCAGTGGTTCTCAACCTGTGGGTCGGGACCCCATTTGGGGTCAATCGACCATTTCACGGGGGTCGCCAAGCAAGGCTGTCCGCCATTTTTTTTGTCCGCCATTTTTTTCCCCTTTTCCGGCGGGTGCCTTACCTCCCTTGGGCTGGGCCAGCTGGTGGTTGGCCTGCTCCATCTCTGCCGCTTGCCAGCTACGCCTTGGCCGGCGCAGGGGGCGCAACCACGCATGCGCGGTGCTCCCGGGCAGGGAAAATCCTCGACTTACGACCGGTTGGGTAGTCCTTGACTTACGACCGGTTTAGTCCTTGACTTACGACTGGTTTAGTCCTCGACTTACGACCGGTTTAGTCCTCGACTTACAACCGGTTGGGGTCGCGGCATTAAAAAGGTTGAGAACCACTGTGCTAGACCTTAAGCATATCATCTTTTCAATATGGTCAACATTGGCCAACCTTCTCATTTCACAATGGGATACTTTGATCATCTGACCAAAGGGTTTGCTCTTACGAACACCTGAGTTTATCTCTTTTAAAATGAGATTTGAATAATGTTCCCTCCTGCTCAAAGGGTGTTTCTTTTCTTAATTTCATTTATTTTCTCTCTTTTTCCCTCACCCCACCCCCGACCTACCTACCAATGAACAGGGTAGGTGACCATAAAGGTACATATATTTTATTATGTTGCATTTGAGGACAAACAGACAAGATTGTCACCTCCTTTTATGTCCTTATATGAAATTCAAAGGAGGATTTTTGGTCAGAAGCTGTGCTATTTTTGGGAAATCAGCAACTTGAAATGCCAGGCCCAGCTGCTATTCCCTTGCCTTATGGAAAAATGTCTTTATTGCAAGCAGATGTCCATCCTTTTCCGTATCATCATGGATTTGGAGGGCCTGCCTGGGATTTGTCACTTACTTTTAACAATATAATTCTCTTTGGAAGGCATGCGCTTCCTAAGCACGACATATGATATTTAATCACATATTGACCACTCAGTCTTATTTTAATGGTCCCTGTCAGTTCAAGTGCAGCTAGCAGAGTTCAAACAACACTTTTGCCTGGAGTTCAGTATCTATTTAAATCAAATTTGTCAGTTTTCAATTTAAAAAAAAACATGCAACATTTTATTTTTATTAACATGCAAGTGAATAATGCCTTGTCAGGCCAAGGGCATGTTTTAATGTGAACAAGTTGGATGTTAAATGAAACTGGAATCCAGATGCCTCTTTTAATATATTCCTATGTTTGATTTGGTGTCAGAATCTTAATATAAACATTCACTTGGTGTTGCATTATTTTAAACTGGTAAAACCTATCACAAAATCAAAATAATAATCCGTCCATGTTGCAGACAATCTGAGCAGCAGTTTTCATAGAATTGGCTTATATATTTTGCAACCAAGTGGACTATCGATTCATGATTTATTTATTATTTATTTTTGTCTGTCTGTCTGTCTGTCTGTCTGTCTGTCTGCCTGCCTGCCTGCCTGCCTGTCGGTCGGTCGGTCGGTCGGTCCGTCCATCCGTCCGTCCGTCCGTCCGTCCGTCCGTCCGTCCGTCCGTCCGTCTATCTATCTATCTATCTATCTATCTATCTATCTATCTATCTATCTATCTATCTATCTATCTATCTATCTATCTATCTATCTATCATCTATCCATCCATCCATCCATCCATCCATCCATCCAATCACTTCAGTTTATAATCTTCCAAGATCTCTGAGAAGCAGTTCAGTATCATATACTTGTCACCATCAATAAGAGATACTTTCTAAATCCATGCATGTGCATCCTATAGATATTTGCATCTGAAAACAGACACAGGTAGTCCTCAGCTTATGATCATAATGAGCCTACCCATTACAGTTGTAAGTTGTGATGTTGATAAAGCAGGTCACCCATGAGACTGACCTG
>NW_015404194.1:0-2993 GCF_001527695.2 Protobothrops mucrosquamatus
ATAAAGAAGAGGGAGTCAAGCTATTTTCCAAAGCACCTGAAGGCAGGACAAGAAGCAACGGGTGGAAACTAATCAAGGAGAGAAGCAATCTAGAACTAAGGAGAAACTTCCTGACAGTGAGAACAATTAACCAGTGGAACAACCTGCCTCCAGAAGCGGTGAATGCTCCAACACTGGAAGTTTTTAAGAAGAGACTGGAGAGCCATTTGTCCGAAATGGTATAGGGTTTCCTGCCTGAGCAGGGGGTTGGACTAGATGACCTTCAAGGTCCCTTCCAACTTTATTATTATTATTATTATTATTATTATTATTATTATTATTATTATTATTATTATTATTATTATTATTATTATTATTATTATTATTATTATTATTATTATTATTATTATTATTTTAAAATAATTTAAAAATAATCGACTGCAAGAATTATATGGAAAAAGATACCACGCTGGACATACACAGGAAACCTACTGATGTCTTAACAACTAAATGGGGTATATAAATAACAATCTGAGTGACCTGGATAATTTTCTGATATAGATTTACAAAAGAGGCTTGTTTTGTGAGAAAAAAAATAAAAATAAAACAAGTTCTAGGATATTATTTGAAGGGATTAAGACCATGATTGTTAAAAGTAAAAAGAATTAATATAAAATGAGTTTATTTGATCAAAGTTAAAATAGATATACTATTTTTGGCAATCCTTAAGGGACTTTTGCTGACTAGGACTGAATTATGAGATTACCACTAAACAGATGGTGAATTGTTTTATCTTTTTTACTACAAAGGTCACACTTGCTGTCTTTTGTTACATGTCAAATTGTTGCCTTCATGCAACTAGTTGCCAAAGCTTGTTCTTGAGCTGCTAAAATAAAGCCCTCAGTTTCTTTCCCTGATCTTAATCAACTCCATGTGGTTTTTTAAATCAGCTTTTCTTTCTATATTCTTCAAGTATTGACTATGCATTGGCTTTTTATTCCAATTAAGAAAGCAGTTTTCAGTTGTTTCTTTTCTATATTCAACCTTAACCTTTGGTGCTTTCAAAGGTTTTGCTCAATTGACTGCCTTTTTATTATTATTTATTATTATTATGTGTAATCTACTGTCTAAGACTGGTTGAAACTTAATAATTCAAATCCTACCCAAGAACCTAAATTATTAAGTTACCAGCAGACTGTGAATCTCAGATTACTCACACCCAATAATTAATTAATTTAATTAAATTAAACTTGTATGCCAGCTAATTCTCAATTACTCTGAGATAATATCCTTGTGTTTCAGTCTTATTACTTAAATATATATTACTTAAATATTTCATTTTCTGTGAGAAAATTAAGACACTGTGGTACTAAAGTAATATACAGATATATATTTAAGGATAGCAAAATTTTAAAATGTTGAATAATTGAGGACTATGTATGCATTGTTCTTTCGACAAATATCAGTAAGGTATAAAACGATATACTGGAAACTGGAAACTGCTTAAACCATTTAAATTGATTAATTAAAAACATTCTAAGAAAACGATGAAGAATCTTTGTGTTAACTAGTCTTAACTCTGAAGGAATGTGAATGCTGGTGCTGATCAGTATTACCGTGTTAAAGACCAATAGCTTGAATTGATCCAGGATAACAATTAACTTTGCCATGTCATGTGGGGGGATTCCTGGGAGAAAGCAATTATGTTTGGAAGAGTTAGTGGCAAAAGGAAACTAGGTCACCAAAAATGCAGTAGCTGGACCCCATCAATGCTGACACCAGCCATAGAAAAACTTCAAAGAAGTAGTGCAAGATCAAAAGATGTGGTGAGATCTGTCCCATAGAATTATCTAGAGTCAAACATGACTGAATGGATATCATCATCATCATCATCATCATCACCACCATCATCCATGCTGTGCATTGCTTAGTAACTTAGTTGTTGTATTTTGAATAAAGTGAAACCGAAAATGTTCTTGAAAGGTGGACCTATAAAAAAGGACATTGAATGGAATGGTATGGAATGAATAGAAAATCATAGCCTGGTGAAACAGGAACAATTGTACTTGACACAATAAATGCATGTACAATATTATGCTCATTGGCAGCATTATTTATGAGGCATTATTGATCGAATTTCCAGCAGTTCCAGGGGTTGCAAGCCAGGGGAAGGAGCTATAGGCTCTTCCAGCCAGAATTGCACATGATTCCATCCTTCTTGTTTACAAAGTCAAGTGAAGTTCTGACAAATAATCTTCCTAGGGATATGAAGATGATATTCCTCAGACTCTACTAGAGCCTTCTTCTGTTTCATAAATGAGCTTTGATATAGTTTATCTTTGGCATAATTGCTTCCATTCTGTTTTCAAGGAAGGAGGCTCTACCCATCCTAGGTTTAATGTCTGACTTGTTTTGTCCAAGCCAATTCAATTGTTACCTAAATGGCAATGAAGACCATCATTTATTTTCTCTAGATTCTTCTGATTTCTGCATTCCAGCTAGAAACCTGGCCCAGCTCAGCTCTGTGCTCTGTTCATAATATTTCTATCGCTGTAGTCACTACTATGGCCCCCAAGTGCTTGTTTATACTCTCAGAAGAGTGAAGTAGGCTCTCTTTCTATCCTCTTTTAATCATGCAGTTGTACCTGTTCCTGAACTCTTGACAATAAAAGACACTTAATGACATCAGCATTGTCTGTGGAACAATTGTGTGTTACTTTAAGTGACCTATAAAATTCTGATCAGAGTGGTCTGGAGAGAATGAAAGCTGAGGTTGATAGGGCCTCTCAGAAAGTAAGACAATATGGTGACTTTTTCCAAACCATGAGAGTCAGTGTTATTCTGTTTTGCATTAGGTGGAAATGATGACCTTTGACATTGTCCGCTACATAGAATATTACTGCTTCTCACCACAGGGAAACATTCTTTTTCTCTCACTTCTCCTTGATAGAATAAGCAAGTACTCTTTTCTCATTAGCTGGAGGAGGATCAATGTATTGATAATTGAAGGAAAA
>NW_015404194.1:11811-12922 GCF_001527695.2 Protobothrops mucrosquamatus
AGTCAGTGCCACATAGTTAGAATAGAGTAAGCACTTGATATGCACATTATTCAAAGTTATTGAGATTTGCCAGCCAAGCTTTTGCCGGAGGAATAGGCTTTGGGAGAAGCCTTGATTTCTGTCAAAATTTGGTAAAATTGTGCATTGTAGAGGTCCAGCAGGAGAGGAGGAAAACCCTTCCCTCTGTTTGCTATTTTCAGCAAAAGGTTATTATTATTATTGTTATTATTGTTGTTGTTTTTGTTCTTCTTCTTGTTATTATTATTAATCATTGCACAGTCAGCCAGATGTTCAGACTGGATTTGGCACTTTTGTCTACCTATTGAGTCCTTTCCAAGGACCTGGGATAGGCAGCTGTGGATATTTGATGGTGTTACAGATATCGTCGCAGGATGGAAGCTGCTCCCAGTAAGGGCTGCCTTTTGCAATTGACTGATGGCAAATTTGTCAATGCCGATGGTGTTCAAGTGGTGCTCCAGTTGTTTTGGGATTGCACCCAAGGCACCTATTACTATTGGTACTACCCTTGCTTGCCTTTGCCACAGTCTTTCTATTTCTATTTGTAGGTCTTTGTATTTTTGATATCTTTTCCAGTTCTTTCTCTTCTGTTCTGCTGTCTCCAGGCACTGCCACGTCCACTATCCAGACTTTTTTGTCTTTCTTATCAACAATTGTTAAATCTGGAGTGTTATGTGGCAGCTGCCTGTCTGTTTCAATTCAAAGTCCCAGAGCAATTTAACTTTTTCATTTTCTATGACTTTCTCTATTTTATGGTCCCACCAGTTCTTGCTTGCAGGCAAATGATATTTCTTGCAGATCTTCCAATGCACCATTGTTGCTACTTTGTCACCCCACTGCTTGTAGTCAGTCTGTAAGATCTTCTTGCAGCAGCTTACCAGGTGGTCCACTGTTTCTTCAGCTTCTTTGCATAGGCGGCACTTACTGTCTGTTGCTATCTTCTCAATTCTGGCTTTGTATGAATTTGTCCTTAAGGCTTGGTCTTGTGCAACCAGAATTAGTCCCTCAGTCTCTTTTTTCAACTTTCCTGCTCTTAGCCATTGCCAGGTCTTGTCATTATCTGCTTTCCCATCTCTCTTTTTTTTTTTTTTTT
>NW_015404195.1:0-2993 GCF_001527695.2 Protobothrops mucrosquamatus
CAGCAGGCAGGACTGGCCTAGGGGAAATTTTAAATTGGTTTTAATTGAATTTTAGTAGTGCGGCCGATTCGAATATTTATTTTTAATTTATCTTAGATTTGTATTTTGTATAATTGTTTTAACTGGCTGTAAGCCGCCCTGAGTCCTCCGGGAGAAGGGCGGGGTATAAATGAAATAAATCTTAAATCTTAAATCTTAAGTGTTAATACCACTTTACAATTCCTCGGTAAAGCCACACTTGGAATACTGCATCCAGTTTTGGTCACCACGATGTAAAAAAGATGTTGAGACTCTAGAAAGAGTACAGAGAAGAGCAACAAAGATGATTAGGGGACTGGAAGCTGAAACATATAAGGAATGGTTGCTGGAATTGGGTATGTATGTAGAGAAGGACTAGGGGTGACATGATAGCAGCGTTCCAATATCTCAGGGGTTGCCACAAAGAAGAGGGAGTTAAGCTATTCTCCAAAACACCTGAAGGCAGGACAAGAATCAGTGGATGGAAACTAATCAAAGAGAAAAGCACTCTAGAACTAAGAAATTTCCTGAAAGTTAGAACAATTAATCAGTGGAACAACCTGTCTCCAGAAGTTGTGAATGCTCCCATAATGGAGGTTTTTAAGAGACTGGATAACTATTTGTATGAAATGGTTTAAGGTTTCCTGCCTGAGCAGCGGGTTGGACTAGAAGACCTCCAAGGTCCCTTCCAACTCTATTACTACTACTACTACTACCACTACCACTATTATTGTTATTATTATTATTAAGATGCTAGAAAAGCCCTTAATAAGAAAGAAAACCAGCACTTCATGACTTACATATTACCAGCCCCGAGATAAAATCCTACATTTTTTTCTCCTGCCTTTACATTGCAATGGCTTGAGAGCCTTTTGTTTCCTAGCAGAAGTGATTGGTACCTTTGAATTTTATTCTAACAATCAATCCCCTTTTCCCCTAAGCTTGCGAGCATTTGCCCTTACCCTGATTATATCTCCTCACCACCTCAAGTAGTGCAGGGGGATGTTATAAAAACAAAGCCAGAAAATGGAAGGGGAAAAAAAGCTTGCTTCTGTGTGAAAAGAAGTATTTCTCTTCACACCCACCCACACACACACACACACACCCTGTGTTTTAGGTTCAAAATAAACATAAAATGGATAACCTCCTTTCCCATATTTCTACAACATTGGGTTCTGTAAGATTACAGCTTAGAAATGCCCAGATTCCATTTTTGTTAACTTCTTTTGTAATATAACCTCTTGGTGAACATTAGTTAGTTCAGCTGCTGGTGCATAAGAAGCTACACCCATTGTTCATCTATTATTTATTGCAGCAATAACAAAAATACAATATAAATACATTTACTATATTTTTACATATATTTAAATCTTTTTAATCCCCCTGCCTGTTAAATTAAATCAAGAATGGCTCACCAAAGAACCAGTTGAAGGTGGTTCAACTTGCATGAATTTGTCTCTTTCTCTGGATCCTCCCTTTCTTCTTGGCTCTACCTGCTTTTTTCTGAAAGAGACCTTTGTCTGTGACTTTGTTCATGCATCACACCAAGATACTGCGTAATGTCAATATGGATTTGTGTTAGTCTGTTATATGAATACAGTCATTGTGCTTTATAAATGTTGTGCCAAGTGTGACTGATTTAGTAACTCTTGACTAAAGAAGTCTTGACTTAGTGCAATATGTGAACATAGCTTATATCTGACCGAGGTTTATTTATATACATCTATGTTTGCATATAGTGGAAAAGAGATTCTTTTTAATGAACTTATGAGAGTCCTTTCCAAAAAACAAAAAAGGTTGCAGCTTTCTAAAACACGTTTAATGTGGTTGTTTTTTCATGTGAAATACAAGGAATTATATAGTAATTTTAGGCATATAATTAATTATTCCAGCAAGTAAATTAAAAAAAAAGAAAAAAATGCCAGGATTTTGCTATTGCTATCACAGTGGGTTAAAAATCTTGTCTTCATCACTTATACATTATAATTCATATCGATCTACTTCCTTTTTAGTTGAAGCAACCTTTAATTAGATCTCAGTTTGCTTGCACTTATAAAGATGATCAAATAATCAAGCCAAAGAATCAACCCTCCATTTCATCTCCAGTCCTAACATATGTATACTCAGCACTCCAAAAAACGGCAGCTTCTCATACGGATGACAGATCAACTTCAGGTAAATTCAATCAGCGATATCTACTTCTCTGCCCTCTCATTTATTGACCAGAATGACTATATATGCTGTCAGTTAACTGAACACCCCCCAAATAAATGAAATAATTGCTATACAAATGTAGAAATAAATGATTTACTTGACATATCTCAGCACCTGCATTGGCTAATCAGGTGCTACAGGAAGCCCAGAGCAAGGCATGATGGCGATCAATCTTTCCCTGCCAAGTGCCCTTTACAGTTGATACTCAATGTTATGTTGCCTCTGAATCTGTCAGCTCTTTGTAGTCAGCATGCACTTATCTAGTTATTTTATTTTATTTTACTAATGTCAGAGCAAACAGGCAGTAGATAAGAGTCAATGGAATTCAAAGCAGGCTGGCCTTAAATCTCTTGTGGGAAGGGACTTGAGACTAATGATGCGTTTGACCTCTCCCTCGGGCTCAGCCTGGTCATTTCCCATACTTTCTTTACAATGGTAATATGAGTATGATCAATATTGTCCTGAAATCACCCATAGTTCTAAATCTGAGTGAAAATTTAGATCTTTACTACTATTTTGCAGCACAAAATGTGCCATCTTTGTAAAAAAGACAAGTTTTGTAAAAAAAACAACAACACCAAGTTAGAGTAATTTTTGGTTTGCTACATTCTAGCGACAAAGTATACCACAAAGACCTTGTTGCTACTTCTAGAAAGGTCTGGGACACTGGCATTTTCTATGACCTACAACAATTGTAGGGCAGAAAAAATACAAAGATTTGCTGTCCAGGAGTGACAAGGACATAGTTGGTGAGATCACCA
>NW_015404196.1:0-2993 GCF_001527695.2 Protobothrops mucrosquamatus
AATTTCGCCCCCTATAGTCAGCGATGGAGTCAGCTGACTATGCCGAGGCGCCGGCAGCCACAGCCACTCGGTCTTGGAAGGGTTGAGCCTGAGTCTGTTCCTCCCCATCCAGACCCTTACGGCCTCCAGGCATCGGGCCATCACGTCAAGGGCATCATTGGGGTGGCCTGGGGTGGAAATGTACAGCTGAGTATCATCACCGTACTGATGGAAATCCACCCCGAAGCCACGAATGATCTCCCCCAGCGGCTTCACATAAATATTGAACAATTGGAACTTTGTGCCCCTCAATGAAAGCCGGCTGGGTGACTTTGGGCCAATCACCAGGAGACTGGGAGTTCTAGTCCCGCCTTAAACACGAAAGCCGGCTGGGTGACTTTGGGCCATTCACCAGGAGACTGGGAGTTCTAGTCCCGCCTTAGGCACCAAAGCCGGCTGGATGACTTTGGGCCATTCACCAGGAGAGGATGAGTTCTAGTCCCGCCTTAGGCATGAAAGATGGCTGGGTGACTTTGGGCCATTCACCAGGAGACTGGGAGTTCTAGTCCCACTTTAAACACGAAAACCGGCTGGGTGACTTTGGGCCAATCACCAGGAGACTGGGAGTTCTAGTCCCGCCTTAGGCACCAAAGCCAGCTGGGTGACTTTGGCCCAATCACCAGGAGACTGGGAGTTCTAGTCCCGCCTTAGGCACCAAAGCCAGCTGGGTGACTTTGGCCCAATCACCAGGAGACTGGGAGTTCTACTCCCGCCTTAGGCATGAAAGCTGGCTGGGTGACTTTGGGCCAATCACCAGGAGACGGTGAGTCCTTGCCCCGCCTTAGCCTCTTTCTCAATGCCTCTTTCAGGAAGTTGAAGGAAAGAACGGCAGGAGGCCTCTGAGGGACAAACCAGCGACTCTTGCTGACACAGCACACAAACAGTGGGCCAAAATCACACCGCTGGAAATTCAGCCATCACAGTTTTGATGACACAGTGACAACCCATGGAAAGTTTGGGAGTTGAAGCGGCAATGGGAATTGCTGATCTGCGGTGCTTGTTCCCACCCTTTTCAACGAAAAGAAGAAAAACACACAATCAGCCATTCTGAACAAGCATTTGTGCTCCCCACGGGAGGCCTACCCAGCTGGAGATTACACATCTCGCTGACAGTCGATTAATCCCCGGAGAGGCGCTTGAGGAAATCTCGATTTCTGCACGATTTCTTTCCCCTCCTTAATATCCAACCCACACATCCTCTTGGGCAAACTTCCTTGAAATCCGACTACCGACTGTCATGCAAAACAAAACTGTCCATTCCTCTTAAAAAGCCAGCTAGAAACGTAGGGGCACTTGAGAAAGTAGAGAAGCCTTGTTTATCGTCTCCTTCTCTATTCCCTCTCCCATCTTTTCCGATTACTTCAGCATTTTATACCAATCTTTCCGCTCGAAGCGTTAGCCTAGTCGCGCGGAGCCTTCTAAAGACAAAAATTACTGAATTGGTTGAAGAAAGGGGCTAATCTGTTTTCAATGTTGTACGCTGCCCAGAGTGTTATGGAGGTAAGGTGGTCTTAGAAATTTGACAAACAAGGCCTCTGACAGCAGTGTTTCTCCCCCTTAGCAACTCCTTCAGATGCGTGGACTTCAACTCCCAGAATTCCCCAGCCAGCCCTGGGGAGTTCAAGTCCACCCATCTCAAAGTTGCCAGGGTTGAGAAACGCTGCTCTAGAGTGTGATGTAACTAAGCTCATGCTGTGTAAACACAGCTGACTAGCAAAAAAAAAAGGGAGGCCGGCTTTGGCAGGAATCCTGTTTTTAATCTTTTTAGCAGATTTGATACAATGGATGTTACCAGCAACGGCTCAAATCTTTCATGGGTTTTTGGGGGGCATAACTTGCTTACAGATATTATCTCATGAAATGGCGTAAATCTCTGCACTGTCTACTTTGTAATTCAACACATTTCCCCACTCCATTCCATTATAGCACCTACAGTATGTAAAAGGTTATTTGTCTGTATCTACCTACCTATCTAATCTGTCTTCTATATCTGACTATTTATCTCTTATCTGTCTCTATCTCTTCTCTATCTGAATCTAACTTGTCTATCTCTCATATCTGTCTATTCATCTATCCATCTATATCATTTCCCCTCTCTATCTGTCTGTTTATCCATCTATCCATCTATCATCTATCTATATCATCTATCTGTCTGTCTGTCTATCCATCTATCTGTGTATCTATCATCTATCTAATTTATTAATTATCTATTTATCATTTGTATCTCCATATCTGCCTGCCTGCCTATCTATCATTTGTCTGTCTGTCTAATTTATTATATCTGTTTATCCATCTATCCATCTATCCATCTATCCATCTATCCATCCATCCATCCATCCATCCATCCATCCATCCATCCATCCATCCATCCATCCATCCATCTATCTATCTATCTATCTATCTAATCTATCTATCTATCTATCTATCTATCTATCTATCTATCTATCTATCTATCTATCTATCTATCTATCTATCTATCTATCTATCTATCTAATTTATTATATCTGTTTATCCATCTATCCATCTATCTGTCTGTGTCTGTGTATCTATCTATCTATCTATCTATCTATCTATCTATCTATCTATCTATCTATCTAATTTATTATATCTGTTTATCCATCTATCCATCTATCTGTCTGTGTCTGTGTATCTATCTATCTATCTATCTATCTATCTATCTATCTATCTATCTATCTATCTATCTAATTTATTATATCTGTTTATCCATCTATCCATCTATCTGTCTGTGTCTGTGTATCTATCTATCTATCTATCTATCTATCTATCTATCTATCTATCTATCTATCTATCATATCTGTTTATCCATCTGTCTGTGATGATAGACGGATAGATGATAGATACACAGACAGATGGATAAACAGATATGATAGATAGATAGATAGATATATACTATCATCTATCCGTCTATCATCTGTCTATCATCTCTCCAATCC
>NW_015404197.1:0-2993 GCF_001527695.2 Protobothrops mucrosquamatus
TTGCCCTTCAAGACCTGCTTCCCATGGAATCATCTTCAATCTCATTTGGCTAAAATTGGCCTTTTAAGTTTGGGATTTTATGGAGGAATCTGAACTTTCAGAGAAACAGCATCTAGGAACCCCCTGAAGTGGACAAATTCACTGTGTTGGCTTATGTGCACAACATGGAAACTCCATGGAAGAGGACTACAGGTCACCGTTAAAAGCTCAAAGGTTTGTCTCAGGCTAAAACAAATGAAGAACTGGGAATATCCAGTCCAAGGAATAACAGAATAACAGCATTGGAAGGGACCTTGGAGGTCATATAGTCCAATCCCCTGCTCAGGCAGGAAACCCTACACCATTTCAGACAAATGGCTGTGCAGTCTCTTCATAAAAACTTCCAGTGTTGGAGCATTCAGAGCTTCTGGAGGCAGGTTGTTCCACTGGTTAATTGTTCTAACTGTCAGGAAGTTTCTCCTTAGTTCTAGGTTGCTTCTCTTCTTGATTAGTTTCCATCCATTGCTTCTTGCAATGAAATAATTTTGGATTTTCTTTCTTTCTTCCAGAGGGTTAATTCTCTCATGCAATCAACGTGCATTTCCTCCCTCTCTCCATCCAGGGATTCAGAGCTAAACTGAAGAGCAGAGGACGCAGGAGAAACCCTTCTGGCCTCACCCTTGATACCTCCTGTTGGATCCTGGGCGTTCTGAAAACCTGGTTTGCATATTGCTCTCCTTTCACTGCCATTCTTGCTAATGTCATCAGTGCAGGAAGATTGGTCCATGGATAGGAAGGGTTGGTACACAGCAGCTTCTCCTACCTGCTTGGGGTATATTTTTTTTTTGTTCCTTGTTCCTTTATCTGTCCTTGCTCCTCCTTAACCAGGCTTGGTTATAGGATTGGGGGGGTGAGGGAGGGGCACTCTGGGCTTATTAGGGCAGCCAGAAGACCCAACTGAAATTCCTAAATTTCACAAAACAGAGAGAACTTCAGCTATACTGAGAGTCGGAACATGTTTGGATTAAGCAAAGTTTGAGAATTCAGAATTCCTGGATGTTATTGCATAGCAATAGGCCTCATCGATACCAAATATTAAAAACAATAGACAAATAATAATTGCTTCAGGGCTGCTCAGCTGAAGTTCAGAGGCTGGGTTGACTCTATTGAGTAAATCCTGCAAAGAGGGAACAATTCAATCTTACAAAAATGATCAATATAAAAGGAAAATACAAAGGGGGGGGGGAATGACGTTGTTGTAGGATATACTACAGGCCACCCAACCAAGCAGAAGAAGTAGATGAACTCTTTGCTAATCAATTAACAAATGTATGTAGGAAACATACTGTTATGTCCTGGGCCAGCAGGCACAGGCTGCAGCGATTGGCCCGGGCAGACCATGTGGATGCCCGGGACAAGAAAAGCTGCTCCCAGCCTTTGCAATGATTGGCCAGCAAGGTATTGTGCAGGGGGGGGGCTATAAAAGGGGGCCGCACCATTTTAAAACCTGTTCTGTTGGTTTCTGTTGCAATAAAGGAGAACTGTTGGAACTCGTTGCTTCGTCAATGCCTCTTTTCCTGAAACAGAACATTGGCAACGAAGGTGGGATGCCTGCAAGGCAAACAGATTAAGAAGCCAAGCAGACTCACCACAGGGGGGCTTGCAGCTCGGAGAAGTGTGGCTCCTGGAGATTGACCCAGCCTGCCAGCACTGAGACGCTGGAGGTGAGCTCAGAAAAGGGGGCCCCTTCTCAATATTTGCAGCAGGAGGCGTGGACGAAGTTCCTGGGCTGAAACGATGGCAAAGATAGGCCGGCTTTCAGAAAGCTCACCCAGAACGCTGGAGCTCGTACGTGGCCCGGGTAGAGAACTACCTCCGGGTGAATCAAATTTGTGAAGATGACCTCAAAGCTGCCATGCTGCTGTGTGTGTGTGGGCAAGAGACCTTTGAGATTGCGGAGAATCTGGTTGCCCCAGCACCACTGGAATCAATCACCTACACAGACTTGACAAGGATGCTTCGAGAGCATTTTGAACCCAAGCTCTCAGTGATTGCCTGGTGACACGCGTTCGAGCAGAGGGACCAGAGGCCTGGTGAGTCTGCAGCAGAGTTTGTTGCGGCCTTGCGACAAGCAGCTAGGCCCTGCGAATTCAAAGACTTGGAGGAGAGACTGCGGGACCGGCTGGTCTGTGGCCTGCGAAGCCGGGAGTTGCAGCAAAAGCTCTTCGCGAAGGAAGGCTTCATGTTCCAAGATGCCCTGAGGGAAGTTTCAGCCAACGAAGCAGCAGGCAGAGCTGTGAAGGCCTTGCGGCTCTCCAAGCCCCCTCAAGTTCCAGCCACCATCCATCAAGAGGTTGCTCACGAAGAATCCGAACAGGATCCAGAATTGGAAGTGGACTGGCTGCATCAGACTCCAGGGAGAAGGCATCACGGAGGGAAGGCCCAGCCAGCATCATCCCCTTGGTGCATCAAGTGTGGAGACCGCCATCGCCGCGCAGACTGCCATTTACGGTCCAAATCTGCAGGGCCTGTGGTAGGCAAGGCCACATTGCCTCCATTTGTTTGGGTCACCAGAAGGAACGTTACCCAGAAGAATTTCCTCAGAAAGGTACCAGGGTCCCCAGGCAGAACAGGTTGGGCTTCTGCACATCATGTAGGAGCGTTTTTAGAACAGGGGTCCACAGGCCACTTAGGGAGAAGCTTCACATCAATGTGAAGTTGCAAGGGGTCCCCTTGTCGATGGAGCTGGACACTGGGTCTGCTCTATCGATCATCTCCCTAGACACCTTTACCAACGTCTGCAGCAGAAGCGGCCTACGGGTGAAACTCAGGCCATCAAACCTCATCCTCACAGATTTCCAAAATTCCAGAGTCAACGTGAGGGGGGAGGCCACACTCAAGGTGCAGCGTAGGAATTTTGAGGGGCTACTGGATGTAGTTGTGGTTGGGGGAGACCGTACGAGTCTCATTGGACTCGACTGGTTTGAGGCCCTGGGAATTCAGGTGACTGGAAT
>NW_015404198.1:0-2993 GCF_001527695.2 Protobothrops mucrosquamatus
GGGGGGGGCTGGGGGAGAAAAGAAAGGGCGCCTCTATTTTTTAAACGTTGGGTTGGGGGGGGGAATCCTTTGGGTGGGAGAAAAGCGTAAGGAATGTTATTAGCTTGGCAAGATTTGACCCCGAGACCTCCCATCCATCCCCTTTGGGCATCGGGAGCTCGGCCGTGAATTTCTCCCCTTTTCTCCCACTGGAGCCCCCGAGGGAGACGGGATGGGCAGGCGGGAGGGAGGGAGGTGTGACTCTGGAGCGGGGATAAGTGAGGACGCGAGGAGTTGTTGTTGATGCCCAAAGGGGATCAGGCCCCTCCCGTAGAAAAAGAGCAAAGGGTGGGGGGGGGATGCAAAGGGTCGGATAAGCCGCTTGCCAGAACCGCCTTGGCCCCTCTCGCCCTGCAGTGTTATGGCTGTTATACTTTGACTGCCGCCACGGATATATTACATGCATATTATTAATTTCATCCAGATTTTGCTTGCACTGGCATGGCAGTGTGGTATCAGCTGGACCACCTGACTTTTAAAAGAAGGCTGTCCTATGGGGATATTTGTACTTGTATCTCGGATATGTTTCTTTCTAAGGAGAAATAGCTTATGATGGATAGAATCTTGCTTCTTCCTAGAAGAGGGAAAAAAAAATGCCATCTGCTGCAAATTCAGTCGCTGCGATGTTTTATGTATGAAAAAAATCACAAAGAAATGTTTTTTTCTGTTGCTGCCAATTCTTGGATCCTCCCCACCCTTTGAATATGAGTGCACACATATTCCCTTTGTTAATTTTCTGGATTTCTTTTAAAGTAGATGTTGCCCTGTTTTGATGCAAGTTAGGCTTAATCCCCCACCCCGTTTATGAATTTTTGTTGAACTTTCATTTGAAGGGCTTCACACTGCTGTTGGGAATTTAGTTTACAAAGCTCGCAGCACTTCTTTGACCATTACCAGAAGACTCTGCTCAATATATAAAGTAAACTTGTACAGTGTTGTGTTATTAAAACAGATTTGAAGAGTTGTTTATGAGTACAGGTGTTTGTTTCCAAAATATTGCTTGAAACATCTAGGTTGTAGAAAAGACTTTTTAAAGTAATACTTTATCCAGTCTTTTTTTTTTTTGGTCACTTTTCATTTTAAATATTAACACTAGATGGCTTTCTTGCATCATTTAGAAACTACAGCACTCTTGAACCATCTTCTGATTTCTTATGCTCCATTATTAGAATATAGTATAACTTCATAGTAAATGAATTTAAACCAAATCTAAATTTAACAAGTGTTAAATTGTTCCCTACTTGATCATTTATGTTTATTATGTTTGAAATTTGTTTGAAATTTCTCTAACTTTCTGGTAAACAAATAGTTGGAAGAAAAATCCACATTTGAATTTAGTTTTTTTCACATTATTTTTCAATGAATATAATTTCCTCAACACAAGGAAAGTAGCATTCTTATTTAACTTTACTAGAAGCTGCTGATTTTTTGTTTAACACAGGTAAAATGATTGCCTGTTAGTATTAAAGAGCATAGAGCAGCTCTTTAAGGATTTTGTGGTATGAGAGGAAATAGAGTTTGAAGAAAGTATTGTATCTTATTGTGGTTAGTAATTATATGAAACTGGGATAAAAACCTCCATTTATATGAACACTTGCCCAGGAAATATTATGTTTGTGGTTATATTTCTACTTTGTTTAAGCTCTGTTGAAGAAAAACTTTTCTCTCTGAATATAAATGATTCCAAGATTCTACCTCAATGACTAGAATTAAAATATAGAGGTCCTGTATGGGATTTGGGTAGGCTTGTAAATTGAATAGATCTCAACAATGCTGCAACAACTTTTTGTACTATCTTGTTTTCTAAATTATTATTGTATCTAGAAAAACTGAGTTATTGTTCCCAGCTTATAGAGTTTGATAAAATCACTGATTGTGTGGCATTACAATATTAAAACAAGCTCAGATAAATGTCACAGTAACCCAGCATTTATATAAAATATATTTCCAGCAAAGCTTTAACTAATTGAGTGTATTAATGCTTTAAGTACTTGATTTATACAGCTTTGAAAGGGAAGGATAGCAATGAGATAAACCAAGATAATCTCCTTTGATTAACAAGAGACATTTTTCTCAATCATTGTTTCTAATATCTTGATATCAGCAGTCTTTTCAGCTGTAAGTTTATTGTTTTCCACTCAGAAGTATGTTTGAGTAAATATGTACAGAATTGGGTTGTATGTCTTTCAAGACAAGAGGGCTGCATGCAAACTTAGGGAAATATTTATTTGTTTATTTACATAGATTGTGCCTTAAGTTATTTCTTCTAAAGTATACTCTTATTTTCTTCTTTCTCATGTTTTAACAGTTTGGAACAATTTTTATGCTTTATAAAATATACCACTTGTAAATGGACACTAGTTTTCCTTTTTTCCCCTTCATATTTAATTAGTTACCCTCTTTGAGTTATAGAAATGTTGGTATTTTAGAATGAAACTATTGCATTGGCTTCTACTTTCTCTGGATGATTGTTTGATCTCCATTTAAAAGGTAGTGATGTAATATATGTTTCTAGTTTGAAGGTGGATTGAAGGTGCAGTTTATCCATATGGCAGACAGTATTCTTGCCTTCTCAAGGCTGCATCCTATACAGTACATTCTTTGCTGGAAGAAAATATGATTAAACAAATTCACTACAGATGTTCTTTGGTTCTTACCTATGCATATTTAAATAAATGATTTGAATTTCTGATAACTGGGTACTAAAGCTAATAATGTGGTTTTTAAAGAAGATATTCAAAATAAACATCATTTGTAGTTCTTAAATGTCTAAATACATTATATACATACTATTTTTAAATTCAATAAAGTTGCAAATTCATAGAGTACATGTGTTCTTTTAATTCATATTAGATTTTCTTGCTGAACTTTAATTTCACACGATGTATTTCTAGCATTCAAAGCTTTTAAATATGGCCTCTGATTTTAATTTTTACATAGGAAATTTCTTTGCA
>NW_015404199.1:0-2992 GCF_001527695.2 Protobothrops mucrosquamatus
CTAAAATATGGATGTCCAGAAGATGGCAGCAAAGGATAAACATTTGCTAGTACTGTACCTCTTTGCTGCCATCTTGTGGCCTAATGGATTTTTGCAGGCTAGATCTAGTAGCCCTACAATTACACAGACATATCAGACAGTTACATTATTTAAAGGGTGAGACTATGCAGAAAAATGGAACAGCTATAATACTTGAAAGGAACATTGCTAAATAAATGCTTCGCTACTACCCAACAAATAAGTTTATATATATTAGAATTACTAGATATCCAGTGAACATTAATGTTATACAAGCGTGTGCATTTTCTTGAATTGTATCTAGAGGTACTAAAGATACTGAAAAATTCTATAATAAATTGTAAAACTGGCGTAGTACTAATAATGGATGATTAAGATAAAAAAGAGAAATGAAAGAATTTGGACTAAAAAGAAGATTTGGATTAGATAATGCATTAATTCAGGTGGCAGATGAATTGATTTATAAAAGAATAATTATTCATTGCTAATTAGCCCAAGCAACATAAATATAAACTCAACAACTCTGCAATCAAACTAACTATAGGAAACAGAAGATGGAATAGTATGTGAAATTGACAGAACTTGTTGAGATGGCCATACTGATGTGAAAAAAGATCATTATTGACATTCATCAATGACTGGAAACCCCTTATGATTTTTTTGTGTAAAAAAAAAGAAAATAGTGTTGCAACTTATGGTTTTGTTGATTAGAAAGGTTATAGAAATAAGGGAATTATGATGTAATCTTAGAGAGACACACTTGGTTAGAATTGTATGTATAACTGCCAGGAGCCATTTATTTATATATATTTTCATGTTTCCTGGCTTATTTTGTCTTTTTTTCTTTTCTTTTTTCTTTCACATTTGCTATGTTTTTATTTAATATATTACTTTTTCTTTAGCTATATTATATATATGTAAATTTTAATAATTGTTTTTAAAAAAGAAATGCAATTCAGTTAAGATACTTCCAGATTAGGAAATATGAATTGCTTTGTCAAATATGTAGGCTTACTGTAATTTAGTATGCCTGCAAGCTATGACTTGGCATATACAGAGAAAGAATATAAAATCAAGAAACCTATTCATGAAAACTAAAGCAGAAAAAAAATCTCCAAATTTCAAAGAGGAAATGATAGAAAAAAGTTCAGAACAAACTTTTCTGGCAGCTAACAAAAGCTAACCATTTGGTGGTAGGAAGGATATACAACTGAACACAGATTTTCATTAGGCATTAGGCAAGAAAAATTACCTTAAATATTCTATTTTTTGATACTTCAGCAAATAGAAAGAAGATGAGTTTTTTTTAAAAAAAAAATCAGAAAGACCACAAAAATATATAGCTAAGATAGGAAAACTGAAGATTATCCTGGAAAAAGTCTAATAAAAGCAAATGAAGTTAAAGGAAAATTGAAAGATCATACTGAAATACTTTATAAATGGGCTTATAGAATGAAAACATTTTCATTAAGACAATATATTCAAGAATCAACACCACTTGAATGTGCAGTATGAC
This sequence comes from Protobothrops mucrosquamatus, assembly GCF_001527695.2. Classification (NCBI taxonomy): domain Eukaryota; kingdom Metazoa; phylum Chordata; class Lepidosauria; order Squamata; family Viperidae; genus Protobothrops; species Protobothrops mucrosquamatus. The sequence goes on from NW_015404199.1 coordinate 1,535, forward strand.
AGGCCATAAACCGGCTGTCAAAAAGAAAGCACAAGGTACAATTAAAGTGTTTAAAGCTGCAGAAGAAGCAGCAGTTAATATGCAAGTAACTGTGTCGAAAAACAGAACAATACTATGGGACCCCACTTTTTTCATTCTATGTACCCCCTTTTTTCCAGAGAGATTCAGGAGAAGGTCCAAATGCCCAGCCATTGAACCAATGCAAGCAAAGTTTTACTTAAACTCTTCCACTGAAGAGCAGAGGCAAACACAGAGAGAGGAAGGGTTCAGAAAAGATAAGAGGAATGTGGCATCAAGCAAGTAACAAAAGATGGATACATGAAAAAACATTTGTATTCAAGAAGATTTTCTTTCCCTTCTATGAAAGCTGGTTTATAGCTTGATATGGAGTCTAGTGGCCATTCTCAAAACTATTTGCAGATGTAGGTTTCCCCTCCTTCTTAGACAAGCTTCCTCTCCCAAGCCCAAGAAAGGAGACTTTAAATCAGGGGTGTCCAACCTTGGCAACTTTAAGTCTTGTGGACTTCAATTCCCAGCATGAGCTGGCTGGGGAATTCTGGGAGTTGAAGTCCACAGGTTTTAAAGTTGCCAAAGTTGGATACCCCTGTTCTAAATGCTTCGGATTGCCTATACAGAAACTTCTCAGTTGAAAGGAAAAGCACTCACTAGGAGTCTTGTGTTATCACTCCAACCCTTTCTTAATAAATCTTCCTAATCTGAGTCCAGAGAGGTTCATTCCTTGGATTGTTCATTTCCAGTCTTGGTTGCTCGAGAATTCTTGCACCTTCAATGACAAAAGCAAAGCCTTTGACTGTGTAGTTCATGCCAGAATGTGGAACGTATTAAGGTTTGTGTGTGTGTGCCAGAACACCTGATGATTCTTCTGAGAACTCTTAACAGTGAATAAGAAGCTCTTATTGAAAAAGAAAAAAGATGGTTTTATCAGCAACAGCTGTGCTCAACAGGAAGTGCAGGCAAGGAGCGTTCAATTTAAAGAGCAGAGTGTGGGAAAAGGCTCAATAACTCTAATACTATGCTTTGTTCCTTCTTATGCCATAAATGAAAATACTTTTGTTGATAAATTTGAATTAAATGATTGTGGGGAACCCTAAATACCAAACATGGACACTTACAGTAAAACATAAAAGTTAGTCACAAGCAGAAAACCCTATACCAGGGCTATGGCAGAGAATAACAGAATAGCAAAACAACAGAATAACAGAGTTGGAAGGGACTTTGGAAACCCTTTATTTATTTATTTTATTTATTTATTTAATTTTTATCCCGCCCTTCTCCTTACGGACTCAGGGCGGCTAACAGCCTTGTAAAACAGATACAACGATAAAAATACCCAATTTAAAACCTAATTAAAATGAAATATTTGCTGTGGCCTATATCAATTAAAATTACTCTTAAAACCCCACTAAAAATTCCCCTAGGCCAATCCCGCTTGTTGGA
>NW_015404200.1:0-2992 GCF_001527695.2 Protobothrops mucrosquamatus
GAGGAGGGGGGGAGGAGGAGTAAGGGCAATGTGCCCTGACTCTGAGATATCCACAGGGTTTTCTTAGCAGCAATGGAAAGAAAAAGTTTGCTCTTGTCATCTTAGACCTGGGGTGTCAAACTGCCGGCCCCGCGGGCTGGATGCGTCACGCCAAAACCGCGCCCACCCCATTGCCGGCGATGGAAAAAAAAGTTGTGATACGTCGCGACACGTCACGTGACGTTGCGAGCTTGACACCCTTGTCTTAGATCCTTTTCTACTACCAATAACGATTTTTTTAACTCTCAGATCTCCTAGTGGTCTCCTATCCAGGCCCCATCTGAGCCTAACTCTGCTTACTTTCTGAGAACAGACAAGGCTGTCCAACACAATTGGCAAGTGGAGGCCTGGGCAGACCAGCAGGAAACAAGGTGGGGTTCTGAAGTGGGGAGGTGGTCTCAGGCTTTTAACCTTTGCTCCCGTGGCTGGCAGGGTGGCCCCGATCACCAGATGCCTCTTTGGGCCCCCTTTGGGGGGCTTCTCTGCATCTCAGCTCTGGCTCGGGGCAGGGATGGCCAAGTCTCAAGGCCAAGGGGGTCTCTGGAGGAGCCCAGCTGGCAGGGACTGGAGCTGTGGGGGCCAGATCCCACTTCCTGGGGGCTGCCAACCCCTGTCCTGCTCCATTCTGCCCCCCCAGGCTGTCTCCACTCCCCCGAAGTGCCATGGAGCCCCTCCTGACTGAACTCTACAGCCTCAAGAGCCCCCAGGGGCCCCCTGCCCAGGTGATCTCCGGCAAGAGGGAGGCGGTGCCCAGGCTGCCATGGGAGAGGAGGGGGGACAATATTCAGGCAGGAGGGCCCTACCAGGTCAGTGTTTCTTTCGTGACCCTTCCCCTGGCATACACAGGGGGGGTGTCGCCTGCTGGGTCCCTCCTTGCCCCACTCAACTTAGAAGCCGAGACCAAACCGTTGTCCCCTTCCTCGGTTATCTGTCCAGCCTTCTTGGCAAAGAGCAGGGAGGGGCTGGACCCAAAGACCCCCCCTCGCCCAACCTGGACCCCAGTGGGACGGCCCCCCCCACTTGTGTCTTGGATGTGCCAGTCTCCTTTTGGCACAGCAGCGGCTGGACCCCTCTAGCACAGTGATGGCGAACCTTTTAGAGACCGAGTGCCCAAACTGCAACCCAAAACCCACTTATGCATCGTCGGGTGCCGGGTGGGTGTGGCCCATTGAGTGGGCGTGGCCCATTGGGTGACCGTGGCCCATTGGGTGGGCGTGGCTGCAGTGTTAACAGCAGACTGGGTGGGTCTAAAAAGTTCAATCAATCAATTCCAACTTTGCAAGATCTTTTTTTTCCCCGCGAGAAATTGAAATTGACTGATTGATTGAGCCTTTTTTTTTTGTACAGGGCGGGGGAGGCCTAAAGCGAAAAGGTTTTATAAAACCCAGCTGAAGGCCTAGGACTGGGGCGACGGCGTGCGTGCCCACAGAGAGGGCTCTGAGTGCTATCTCTGGCACCCGTGCCATAGGTTCGCCACCACTGCTCTAGCGGGTGTGAGAAATCGCCAGGGAGTTGCCTGCCAATCACCCCCAGTGTGGGCCTGCCTCCTCCTGTTCCTTAGGAAGGGGGTCCCCAGGCAGGCACCTCCATCTCCAGTCCCTGGCCAGCCCTCAAGCGCCCCCTCCATCCTCTGAAAAACCTGCTGCGTGTACCCTCCCCACGTCCACGCAGAGAGGTCCGTTCATCCCCTACTTCTCCGGTCGGCAGCCGGGAGGGGTCCCCCTCCCGGGCCGGTGGGAGCAGTTGACCCATCCTGCCGGCGGAGCCCCCTAATTTTAAGGGAGAGGCTTGACCGGGAAGAGGGGGTGGGTTCTGCAGAAGACCCCTACTCATTACCCCTCCTCCATTTGTACCCCGTCTAGTCCCGGGGTGGGGGGGTCTGGCCTCACTGTCCCCCCCCGCCCTGTTCCTCTTCCTCCCCGGATCGGTGCCCAGAAGCAGAGCCAGGAGCTGGACCAGTGTCGGCGGGAGGCACGGGGCGGCGAGAATCCGCCAGTCGTAGGAGCGGAGCGTCCCAGGCAGGTAGAGCGGGAGGCGGGGTGGGAGGCGGGGCGGGGCGCCTCCTCCTCCGGACTCCGACCATGCCTTCCTTTGATTCGCAGAGCGACCGGGGCGATCAAGAGGTGCCACAGCAGCCCCCTGGAGGGCGGGAGCAGCAGTGCCGCCTCCCGGCAAGTGGCTCCTCGGGGACCCCGGCCAGGAGCCCCCCGCCCGCCGCAAGCCCCCCTCGAGGGGGGCTCAAACGGCCCCGAAAAGCAGTGTGCCCCGGCTTCCCCCTGCGCTCCTCCCGGGAAGACACGGCAGCTGCCTGGGAGGGCGAGGGCTGCAGGGGACCCGGCGGAGGGCCGATAGGGGGTCCCGTGACCCCCACCCCAATCTGGTGACCAGGAGCAGCCGGGAAAACAGTGGGTGGACCGGTGATGTGGGGGTGACTGCCTGGGGAGCAAAGGAGGAGACCCAAGGCAGGCCTGGGGTGGGATGGGGCAGTGGGGGCCACGGGAGGATGTGGGACATGCCCCCCACCTCCAAGATCAGCAAGAAATGCTGTTTCTCTTACGCAGGAGAGGCTGGAGCATCAGGAGCCTCTGCAGCCGGGCAGCTGGACACTGGACTTTGAATCCGAGTCAGCCCAGGAGGAGTGAGTACGGGTCCCACCCAGCTAGGACCCTCTGGGTTCCCCACTCACTGGCCAGCCCAAGCCCCCCACCCCCCGACTCCCAGGCAGAGGTCAACCTCTGTGGCAGAGGTCAGTCACCTGTGGGGCAGTGGTTGTCTTTGGGGTCCTGGCTCTCCCCTGCCCCTCCCTCGTGCCCCTTTGCCAAGAGCTACCTATGTGGGAGATGCTGGGGGGGTGGAGGGGCAAGGCTGCATTTGGGGGATGGGGAGAAGAGGGTCCACCCATTTACATCAAGAGACCAAGCCCACCCGTGACTCCCCACCGATGTCCCCAGCT
>NW_015404201.1:0-2992 GCF_001527695.2 Protobothrops mucrosquamatus
TCTTCTTCTTCTTCTTCTTCTTCTTCTTCTTCTTCTTCTTCTTCTTCTTCTTCTTCTTCTTCTTCTTCTTCTTCTTCTTCTTCTTCTTCTTCTTCTTCTTCTTCTTCTTCTTCTTCTTCTTCTTCTTCTTCTTCTTCTTCTTCTTCTTCTTCTTCTTCCTCCTCCTCCTCCTCCTCCTCCTCCTCCTCCTCCTTCTCCTTCATCTGAAGCTGCTAAGATATCTCGGCATACAGTGAAAATGCTAATTTCAAAAACGGAAAAGAGTGACCTGCTTTGAATCCATAAAATTCCCTGCTCGATCAGCCATTTTGGTTAATAACAAAATGAAAAGAAAAGACTAGGGGTGACATGATAGCACTGTTCTAATATTTGAGGAGTTCCTACATGAGGTTTCCAACCATTGTTTCTCGTCTTGCCTTTTGGTGCTTTGGAAAATATCCAAAGCATCAAAAAATCAAGACAATAAACAATGGATGGAAACTAACCAAGGAGAGAAGCAACCTAGAACTAAGGAGAAATGTCCTAACAGTGAGAGCAATCAACCAATGGAAGAGCTTGCCTTCAGAAGTTGTGAGTGCTTCATCCCTGGAGGCTTTCAAAAAGAGACTGGACAACCATTTGTCTGAAATTGGTATAGGGTCTCCTCATCAAGCAGGGGGTTGGGCTAGAAGATCTCTGAAATCCCTTCCAACTCTGTTATTCTATGATCTATGAGACAGCAATTTAACATTAGAAGGACAATCAGTCGCTAGGAATAACTTGATCATCAGCAAGGTCAGATAGAAATCTTCTTTTTCTCCCTCACCTTGACTTAATGGTGTACCATTTGCCAAAACTATGTCTCTATGTACTTGGCACCAGTCAGCTCTAGAGGCATAGAGACATAATTTCAGATATTAAAAATGCAAGCCTTCAGTTCAAAACTATTTTCCTTGGACAAACATTAAGTTGTGAGACCATGCTCTTTTTGAAATTCCAGATATTAAAAGTGCAAGCCTTCAGTTCAAAACTATTTCCCTTTGACAAACATTAAGTTGTGAGACCATGCTTTTTTTTTTTAATGTGATGTCAAATCTCTTTGGCTTTGAAGAATGTGATGTCATTGAATCTGCTTCCTTTCAGCTGTCCAGAGTGATATGTTACAGCTGACACTTGTCACCCATCGAACAGGATGTTATGACATCATAGTATGAGTTCCCCCCCCCTCCTCTAAACAGCAGCCTATATTACGGCATGCACGGCTGATCTTCATGGGGCTGCTTTGATTTGCCTTCTGTAAAAGAATTAATCAACTGTAGTTACCATAGGAATGTTTTTATTTTATTTTTCTTTACGTATTTATTCGCATCCTGCCTTTTATTACTTTTACAAAGGTGGTGAAGATATCCAACACACATCCCTTCTCCTATTTTCCCCACGACAACAAGCCTGTGAGCTGAGTTGGACAGAGTGACCATGACTGGTCCAAAGTCACCCAGCTGGCTTTCATGCCTAAAGTGAGGCTAGAACTCACAGTCTCCTGGTGATTGGCCCAAAGTCACCCATCTGGCTTTCATGCCTAAAGTGAGACTAGAACTCACAGTCTCCTGGTGATTGGCCCAAAGTCACAGAGCTGGCTTTCATGCCTAAAGTGAGACTATAACTCACAGTCTCCTGGTGATTGGCCCAAAGTCACCCAGGTGGCTTTCATTCCTAAAGTGAGACTAGAACTCACAGTCTCCTGGTGCTTGGGCTAAAGTCAGCCATCTGGTTTTCATACCTAAAATGAGACTATAACTCACAGTCTCCTTGTGATTGGCCCAAAGTCACCTAGCTGGCTTTCCTGGTTAAGGCACCTTCTCCTGCATGTCTCCATAAACATTCTAATAGCAGATGATTCCAAGAAATATATCTTCCTCTGTATTTGTTGAGATAACTCTGCAAAGAGAACTCTCTGATCATTGTCTGCAACCTACCCTTGATTGTACACTAAGCAAAGAAGTGTTAGGTTTGGTTTCAGTTGAGTGTTTTGTGTTGAGTGTTTCCAACTAAAGTACTTTGTAAACCATGGGACTTAGCTTAGCAGGTTGTGTAATGGTGGGTTAATCAACGAACAATGGTTAAAGAACCCACAAATTACTAACACCACGATGCTTGATTTAAGTGGCTTTGGGCTAAAAGTATTCCCAAATAAATTCAGGCCTTTGATTTCCAACACTGCAAGAGCTAAATGTCAGATGCTATTTTCTAGCACAGCTCCTTGAGCATTGCAATTTGCCAGCACTTTGATAAGAGCTATAGATAAATGTAGGTTGACAATACAGAGAATAATTGTAATCATAAGAAAAATCGTAAAAGTATAAGAGGGAAAAACATGTTTTCTACTTATTGCTCTCTCTCTCCGTACTGGTCCATAAGAGCTGCTTGATTTTTTTCCAGAGCCCAAAACAATACATCACAGCTTGGCTTCGACATATGCAATAATTTTTAATCAATAATGGTTCACCAGGCACATTTTGTGATTAAGAAAAGCTGTTTTACAATGAATTGTAATTACAGCATTGCTGTTGGCGTAGCCTCGTACAAATTCTGGCGGCCGGCGCAGGAAAAATTATGTCTGAAAATAAAACAAGGACAAGAATGTGTAATTTTGACTCCTGTCAAAATGAAGACGACTTGCCATCATAACTTCTCAATAGCTGATTAGGAATCTTCTCGGTACATTGAGGCATGGATTTAGAATGAGGTTGACAAGGATTTCCTGGAAGGGAAAGCAGTATTGTGTCTGGTCAGCTGCAACAGGCTAACAGCGCATGGGGAATGTCTCTCTCCATCAGCTTTCCAATAGATTTCTAAACGGGCATTATTATGCATTCCAGATTAATGGTACATCAGAGGAAAACAAGAGCCAAGCAAGCTGTGTGGGGCATACTTGTGACTTGGGTTCATTCAGGAGAAGAGAAAATAAGCAGCCCATTTGTGGTACTCTCTGTGGTCCAGTTTCCAAACTCAT
>NW_015404202.1:0-2992 GCF_001527695.2 Protobothrops mucrosquamatus
AATTGTTCTAACTGTCAGGAAGTTTCTCCTTAGTTCTAGGTTGCTTCTCTCCTTGATTAGTTTCCATCCGTTGCTTCTTGTCCTGCCTTCAGGTGCTTTGGAAAATAGCTTGACTCCCTCTTCTTTGTGGCAGCCCCTGAGATATTGGAACACTGCTATCATGTCCCCCCTCGTCCTTCTCTTCGTTAAACTAGACATATCCAATTCCAGCAACCGTTCCTCATATGTTTTAGCCTTCAGTCCCCTAATCATCTTTGTTGCTCTTCTCTGTACTCTTTCTAGAGTCTCAGCATCTTTTTTACATCGTGGTGACCAAAACTGGATGCAGTATTCCAAGTGTGGTTTTACCAAGGCATTGTAAAGTGGTATTAATACTTCACGTGATCTTGATTCTATCCCTCTGTTAATGAAGCCCAGCACTGAGTTGGCTTTTTTGGCAGCTGCAGCACACTGCTGGCTCATATTTAAGTGATTGTCCACTAGGACTCCAAGATCCCTCTCACAGTTACTACTATTGAGCAAGGTACCCCCTATACTATACCTGTACATTTGGTTTTTCTTGCCTAAATGTAGAACCTTACTTTTTTCACCATTGAATTTCATTTTGTTAGATAGCACCCAGTGTTCAAGTCTGTCCAGGTCCTCCTGTATCTTAAGCCTGTATTCTGGAGTGTTGGCTACTCCTGCCAGCTTGGTGTCATCCGCAAATTTGATGAGTTCCCCATCTATCCCCTCATCCAAATCATTGTTGAAGATGTTGAAGAGCACTGGGCCTAGAACAGAGCCCTGAGGCACCCCACTACACACTTCCCTCCATGTAGATGCAGTTTCATTGAGGACCACACGCTGAGTATGGCCGGTCAGCCAGCTATGGTGGTGATACTGTCTCACCCACATTTTTCTATCTTATTGAGTAGTAGGTTGTGATCTACTTTATCAAATGCCTTACTGAAGTCCAAGTAAATTATATCCACAGCATTCCTCTGATCCACTAATTTTGTCACTTGGTCAAAGAATGCAATCTTCCCAGGTATTGAGGTCAGGCTGATATGTCTGTAATTTCCTGGATCCCTTTTTTCCCCCTTTTTTTGAAGATGGGAACTACATCAGCTCTTTTCCAGTCCTCTGGTAGTTCCCCAGTGCTCTAAGATCTTTGAAAAATATAGTTCAGTGGTTCTGAGATCACATCTGCCAGTTCCTTGAGAACCTTGGGGTGTAATCCATCTGGTCCTGGTGATTTGAACTCGTCTAGGCTGGACAGGTGCTCACTTATCATTTTCTTGCCTATCTTAATTTGTGTTTCTATACTGTTTTTTATGGCACTATTTTTGATAGGTTGGTCTCTTTTTTCCCTTTGTGTAAAGACAGATGCAAAAAAAATGAGAAAGTATGTATGTGTGTGAATGTGTATAGACTAAAATAAATTTGATAATGAGATAATTTGTGAACTTGCTAAATATTTGTGCACTTATTCATATTTATTAGCAGTGAATTGGACTTGAAGCAGATAACAAAGTCTTATCTGTTATGATGAATTATTGATCACATATGTAGTATCTGGAGAATAGAAGGTTGTAGAGACTATATTGTGAAAAATGACTGACACGTATTAGCCATCTTCTGCGCCTAGTTCAGTTTCCCCTCAAATTGAATAGATGTAGGGTATATTTGGAGCCCTTTTAAAAATCCAAGATTATGTGTAAATATAATAACTCCTTTTTTAAAAAAATGTCGTCATAGAATTTCAAGATGAGTTTAAAGTGAGAGAGTTGAATCTCAAGCTGTCTCTATTTTATGATCAAACAGCTGCCTTATGAAGCAAGATATTTCTTGGATCTGATGGTTTTAGACTTCAAAAAGACAGTGGATTCTTCAACAAAATATGGCTGATATGGCAAATCTCAGTGCCCTTGTGGTCCTGGAAAACTTAAATATTTTAAAGTAAATTGGGTTTGACCTATAATGATTTAATGGATATACTATATTCATGTAGATTTGTTGGCAGCAATATAGAGATGGCTTTTCTCTGTCTTTGTTTTCTTTTTAATTTTTCTACTTATACTTGGGTTCAGTGGTGGGATTCAGCTGGTTTGCGCCACTTCGGCAGAACTGGTAGCTAGTTTTTTGTTGCCCAGGTCCAAAATGGACTTCCGGAAGCGGCATCCACACAGAGAACCAGTTGTTCACATATTTGAATCCCACCACTGCTTGGATTCCTTCAAGATCTCCTGTTCGAGTTCTAATCAAGTCCAATTGTCCAAAGCTTTTAAATCAAACCGAGAGTGGCCAGATGGTTGTACCTTCATAAACATGCACACTATGAAGTTATAACTAATATATACATACTTAATTTGTGGCATATTTGCTTGGATTTGATTCTAAGCTATTACATATTGAATTATAGAACCGATAACCTAATTTTACTGATAATCCACATGGCCTAGCCCAGCTTTAACATTTTGCACTAACACATAATTATATCAAATATTGGTAATTACCAAATGGTTTCCATAATTATATGGAAACCATATGTTAATTACCAATATCTGATATAGTTTAAATATGTATTGTAATATTCCAGTCCATACCTTCAAGCTATGGTTAAGAACAAATCAAACTGATCTATTTAGAGATATGATGATGGCCAAGACAAAAGGGAAATGTATATGAGAAAATGTATCTTTGATCATCTCATTTTCATATATTACAATGTATAAATTCTTCATTCAAAACTCTCATTGGTTAATAGTCTGACATTACAATTTACAATTATAAGAAAATCAGAAAATGTAATTTTATCAGCACTGACTTGTCAGATTTGATAAAATCCACAGAAAGATTTTCTCATTAAAGCTATAACCGTGAACTTCAGCAGACAAAGAAAAATGGACTACTGTTTCAAAGACCTTTGAAGATTAATACTTGGATTAAATTAGGAGACATCAATCTTGAAGCAAATGTCAAATTTATTAATTCCTTTGCTGTTCTAAAC
>NW_015404203.1:0-1423 GCF_001527695.2 Protobothrops mucrosquamatus
GATGCTGCAACATTCCAGCTGATCGGTGCTTCTTTTGGGCTCAGCAGAAGCGCCAGGATCAGTGCTGCTTTCCAGTTGATTGGTGCTTCTTCAGGGCTCAGCAGAAGCACCAGGATCAGCGCCGAGCTCCAGCTGGAGCCTGGCGCTGATCCTGGCGCTTCCACTGAGCCCTGACAGCCCTGCAGCTCCAGCCATCTCTTGCTCAGGCTTGTGTGGTGCTGCCACCGGTTCAGCTCATTCCCCTCCCCCGCTACCACTTTTCTAGGATGGTTGCGTGCCACCTGCCAGGTGCCAATGTACCACAGGTGATACCCGTACCACTGGTTGAAAAGCCCTGTCATAGAGTAACTATATCAAGGCTTGTCAGTCGGAGGGCGCCTTTTAGTTTTTTAAAAAAGAGCAGGTACAGATAGTCCTCGACTTACAACAATTTGTTTAGCGACCATTTGTTCAAAGTTACAACGGCAATGAAAAAAGTGACTTAGGACCGTTTTCCACACTTATGGCCATTGCATCATCCCTGTGGTCACCTGATCAAAATTCAGATGCTTGGCAACTGACTCATATTTATGACCATTGCTGTGTCCCGGGGCCATGTGATCACCTTTTGTGACCTTCCGACAAGCAAAATCAATGGGGAAGCCAGGTTCACTTAACCATGTTACTAACTTAACATTGCAGTGATTCACTTAATAACTGGCGAGAAAGATTGTAAAACATGGCAAAATTCACTTAACAAATGTCTCGCTTAGCAACAGAAAATTCAGGGTCAATTGTGGTTGTAAGTCAAAGACTACTTGTACTGGCCAGGATAACTTTTTCTGTGCTGCCCCCCCCCGTAGAATTTTTTTGAATTCCCTCCCCAGTGGGGCTGGACTGGTGCCCCTGTTAGCATCATGTCAGTGTCAGGCAAGGACTTGGGGGGGGGGAAATCCAAGAATTTTGAATTGAATTATATTATAGTTCTTAGCTTTTGAATGACTGCCTGGCTGTTTCCTAGTTTATATGGAGTGTTTATTTTGAATTTGATTTAAAAACTGTATATGTTTTTATTTAGATTACGTTTTAGTGGGTTTTATTGTAGAATAGATCATTAAAAAGAGGTGTTCAGCTAATGGGTGGTTTTAAATAGAGATTAATATAGATGGGAAGATTCACTGTTGCGTGGTGTTTGACACAGAGCAACATAAATCTGTGTAGAGCCCTTCCAGGGGGTTCAGGATGAACATGAGGGCTACCCTACTGAATCTGAGCAAAGTCCCACTTAGTCCAGCTTAGTAGTTCTTGATCCCCCCCATCCATCCATCCATCCATCCATCCATCCATCCATCCATCCATCCATCCATCCATCCATCCATCCATCCATCCATCCATCCATCCATCCATCCATCCATCCATCCATCCATCCATCCATCCATCCATC
>NW_015404203.1:9928-12920 GCF_001527695.2 Protobothrops mucrosquamatus
CTCACACAGAGAAACACACAAGTACACGCACACATCTTCCCTGTCTGCTTTTCAGAACAACAAAAGAAGAGAAACGCAAGATGGAAATGAAAGAAGAGGAAAGGCAGCTGTAGTGGAAAAGGAAGGAAAGAGAAAGAGGTAAAAGGTAAAGGAGGTCCTGAGGATTTTACTCTGCTAGTTGTTGCCGACGGCAGGGGGCAGGCGCTCATCTCCGTTTCAAGGCCATTGGGCCATTTCTGTGGTCATGTGACCAGCATGACATCGCAGAGCACTGTTGCCGACCTACTGAAGTGGTACCTATTTGTCTACTTGCATATTTATATTTTCAAACTGCTAGGTTGGCAGGAACTGGGGCGAGGACGGTAACTCACCCCATCACATGAAATTTGGGTCTCAAACCTGGGCTGCCAGCTTTCCAGCCAACAAGCCCGGCCTCTTAACCACTGAGCCACCGCACTGCCCCTTAAAGAGAAAGACAAAACTGGACAGGAGTGAGCTATAGATAAAAAGCAGAGCTTTATTTGTTTGACAGGACCTCATGGACAACCCCCCCCCCCCCGGAAACTGCATGACATGCAGAGGAAGTGATAACCAGACAGAGGAGGAGAAATATACAAGGAGCGGGTTTTTTAGGCATTACAAAAAGAGTTAAATGTACTTATCACTTTCAACTGCAACTATCTCCAGATTTTTCTTCTGCTTCCGTTCTCAGCAACTTTAAGATATATGGACTTCAACTCCCAGAATTCCACAGCCAGCGTGGGTGTTATGGGAATTGAAGCCCATACATCTTAAAGTTGCCAAGACTGAGAAATACTGATTTAGGATATTCCTCCCTATAATATGTGGGTAATTATTATTCCAAACAAACATTTCCCATGTAGGTGTTCTTTAGTCATATAGGGAACCCTATGACAATTGGGATTGGGATGTGGTTATTAAGAAAGTCATCACATGGCCAGACCTGACTTTATGACCATTTTTACCATGGTTGCCAACTAAATCTGGCTTCATCCATTGACTTTGCTTGTGAGAACGTAGCTGGGAAGGTTGCAAATCACAACCACATAAACAGAGAATACTGCAACCATCATAAATGTGAGCTGGTTGCCAAGTGCCCAAATTGCAATCACATGACTGTGGGGGTGGTAACTCTGAGTGCAGGTTGTAAATTATTTTTTTCAGCACCATCATAATTCTGAACTGTTAAATGAATGGTTTTAAGTTGACCTGTACTCACTTGTATTGAAATCACTTGAGGTTTTTGAGAAGAGGTTGGACAGCCAATTGTCTGGAATGGTACAGAGTCTCCTACTTGAGCAAGGGGTTGGAGTAGAAGACCTCCAAGGTCCCTTCCAACTCTGTTATTCTTTTATACAATCCCATTCCCCTAGACTAGAGCATGGGTGTCAAACTCGATCACATCCCATGACGTATCATGACATATCACAACATTTTTGCCTTTGCAGAGCCGTGGTGGGTGTGGCCTGCACATGACCCATCTGGCCTGCGGGCCACCAGAACAATGTGCCACACACAAACACACACACACATGACATATTGTTCCTCTCTGCGTCAGTGGCAATAACCGTTTCTTTTTCGTTTACTTAGACATCAGCTGTCATCATTTTGGAGAGCATTTTATTTCCTACAAATTGGCAATACAATTGCTTCTTATTTTGAAATAAAGTCTTTGAAAGAGAGGCTATTTTCTGTTCTATGCAGCTTGTGTTAAAGTGATTTAATCCCTCTAGTGAGTAAAAACATGCACAGCTGATGGAGTAATTAACTGCAGAATTAACTAGTAAACAAAGGAGCTTGCAAAGCCAGTGGGCCCTAATCCATGAATAAATTGGCCCTCCTCTTCATTAGCAATAGCATCCTTACTGCTACGATCCCTACCTTCTTTCTGAACTTTGCTTATTTACTTCTTACATGTTGACCCCACCACAATTCAGCTCTTGGCAACTGATATAATAGAAAATAAATTCAAAGCATCTGCTGCATGTTTAAAAACACAAAAACAAAAATTCATAAGTGAAAGAACAAAACAAAAATATGTAAAAGAAAAGAGGCTCTGATTTCAATATCCTTCTCAATGTATTCATTTCTGGTGCCAGCCAGATCTCTGTTGGGGAACTCTCAGAAGTTTGGCACTGCCATTGAAAAGCAGCTCCTCCCTGCTTCAGCTCCAACAACAACAACAACAACAACAACAACAACAACAACAACAACAACAACAACAACAACAACAACAACAATAATAATAATAATAATAATAATAATAATAATAATAATAATAATAATTTGAAGAAGAAGAAAAAGTGGCTTTGGAAGAATATCTGAAGAACAATGATGAAGATGCACTGAAATTAGTATATCAGGAAGGCTTACTGACTACTGGACAGACCAAACCGGCCTACAAGAAAGACCAAATGAAGAACAGAATAAAGGCATGGGAAGACAAAGCACTACATGGCCAGTACATTAAAAAAATAGCTGGGAAAGCAGATAATAAAAAGACCTGGCAATGGCTAAGAGCAGGAAAATTGAAGAAAGAGACTGAGGGACTAATTCTGGGTGCACAAGACAAAGCCTTAAGGACAAATGCATATAAAGTCAAAATTGAGAAGACAGCAACAGACAGTAAGTGCCGCCTGTGCAAAGAAGCTGAAGAAACAGTGGACCACCTGGTAAGCTGCTGCAAGAAGATCGCACAGACTGACTACAAGCAGCGGCATGACAAAGTAGCAACAATGGTGCATTGGAAGATCTGCAAGAAATATCATTTGTCTGTAAGCAAAAACTGGTGGGATCATAAAATAGAGAAAGTCATAGAAAATGATAAAATTAAACTGCTCTGGGACTTCAGAATTCAAACAGACAAGCACCTGCAACATAACACCCCGGACTTAACAATTGTCGATAAGAAAGACAAAAAAGTCTGGATAGTGGACGTGGCAGTGCCTGGAGACAGCAGAATAGACGAGAA
>NW_015404203.1:20603-22046 GCF_001527695.2 Protobothrops mucrosquamatus
GTTGCAGTCTCCGGATGCTCCCCACAGGGAGCCCCATGTATAGAGCATTACAGTAGTCCAGGCGGGAGGTGACGAGAGCCTGAGTGACTGTGCGCAGAGCGTCCCGGTCCAGAAAAGGGCGCAACTGGTGGATCAGGCGAACCTGATAAAACGCCCCCCTGGTCACGGCCGACACCTGATCTTCCAGTGTCAGCCGTGGTTACAAGCAGTGGTGGGGTTCAAGTATGTGAACAACCAGTTCTCTGTGTGGATGCCGCTTCTGGAAGTCCATTCTGGGCCTGGGCAACAAAAAATTAGCTACCAATTCTATAGAACTGGTGCGAACTGGCTGAATCCCACCGCTGGTTACAAGGTTATTTTGTTTGGAAAAGTTTACCTTATAGGCAGTGATGGGACTCAAATATGGGAACAACCGGTTCTCTGTGTGGATGCCGCTTCCGGAAGTCCATTCTGGGCTTGGACAACAAAAATTAGCTACCGCTTCTGCCGAACTGGTGCACACTGGCTGAATCCCAACACTGCTTATAGGCCTAAGCCAGTGATGGCGAACCTTTCAGAGCCCGAGTGCCCAAACTGCAACCCAATACCCACTTATTTATTGGCGGGTGCCAGGTGGGCGTGTCAGAGGTCACACTGGCCTAAGCAGAGGTCACTTAAAAAATTAGTAGCAGTTGCCTTTTTGTAATTTTGGATGTTGCAGGAGCCCACGGATAAATTCTATTTGTGCGTACATGCACTTATACACGTTTTTTTTGAACAGCGCACCATCATCGTCATATTGCTAGATTCCCCTCCCTCCCTCTCCCCCATCACATCCGGTATAACAGATACAAAAATTACTCAGAAAGGGAAGAAACTCGGCTCCAGTCTATGTGCGCCCTGGGCGTGGCTTCGAACGACTGGCCCCGCCTCCCACCATTCTACCCGGGTTGAGGGCGTAACCTGCCGTGCCGGCTCCGCGGAGGCTGCAGGTGAGATCGTTCTTCAAGGATTGGCCGCCCATCCGTCGATTGGGCGACCTCGGCCGACTCCACCTCCAATCCGCCCCTTGCTGAAGGCGGAGAGTTGCTGGTTTCTCCCTTAACAGCAGAATATGAAGCGGCGAGGCGCGTAGGTTCCGGTATCCGCGCTACCTCTCGGGCGTCAAGAAAAGCGGTTCTATCGCCTCGGCTGCCATGAGCCACGCCGCTTCCTCCGAGTTGTCTGACGGGTAAGGCACTGCTGCAAGGTCCGGAGAGCGATGGGGGAGCCGGGGTTGCTACCTCCGGAGCCGGTCTCTGAGATTTTCTCTTGGCGTCCGGCCGTCTCGCCTCCGCGTCGCTGGCATCATTCTCCTTTTGCTGCCGATTTCATCAGTCGGTCGCGCGGAGAAAGGGCGGGTGGAGGAGATGGAGGAGTCGAGGCGAGCTGAGCTTTTTCTCAGAATTAAATTCCAAACCGGTT
>NW_015404203.1:31449-32976 GCF_001527695.2 Protobothrops mucrosquamatus
CCTAGCTTTCGTCGGCATCCGCTGACATCTTCAGGGCTTAGAATGCTGGTCAATGGGAAAGTCCCTTTATAGGTTTAATTAGGGCGTGTGCACGACTCTTCGATCTCGTCACTGGGCCGGTTATACTAGAATGTACTCCAGGCACCGAGTTCTTATTGGGAGTTGTCCTTCCCACATGATCCGTATCAGTGTAAGTAATGACTGACTTTGAACATATATATATATAATGAAGAAATACTTCCTCTCTGATGACAAGTATAAACAATTTTAGTTACTTATCACTTTCTCTTAAAATGTAGTGAACAATCTCTTTTTTCCATATCTCTTATCTATAAATGGATCCTTAAAGTTGTTCAGTTGTGGTCAACAAAAGACCATTAAGGGTTACAAGATATAAGTTATCTATTTTAACCTTGATCAAATAAGCTAACCTTATATTCCTTCCTTTTATTTTTGACAATCTTGTTTTCTAATCCCTTCAAATAATATCCTAGAATATAATTTCTTTTCATTTTTTCTTTGTTCCATCCTATCAAACAGCATTTGTTGTTTTGAATGGGAACAATTCTTGTAATTAATTTCAAATGTTATTTCAAATCCATCTGGATCCTTAGTGCATTTCTAAAATTACCTTTTTGCAAAAAATGATTTTTTAAAGTCCTTGTATTTGAGACTTCTTTCACTAAGAATTGAAGGAAAACTACCTGCCAATATATAGGTTCCTAATATCTGAAAAGCAATCAACAAGCAATTTCTAAAAGTGATTAGGAAAAAAAAGTAGGTGAATCCTTTGTCCATAAACACTCCAACCATGGTTTAGGTGGAGATGGCATTCCTTTATCTCTTAGACTAGAGAACTAAATCCCCTGAAGACTGCTATCTTGCAGTCTCCTTGTGAGGAACAATTCTCTGGAACACTTGTGAGTGATCCCAAGTCCTTTTCTTGTTCAGAGAAGAATTTCAAAGAGCCCATCTGCTCATTGGCTTTAATTCCATTGCAGTTTTTGGCTCTACTTTTAGTGGAACTATTTTCTTTTTCCATTTCCCCCCGGAGGTCAGCAATATGACTCCCCCGTGACTAATGCTAATAATTTCATTAATTTATTTATTTAAAGAATAATTTTATTAAGAATTATATTAGTGCTAGAGTTGTTCAAGAAATAAATATGCCATTTTAATCTATATTGTAGGATGTCTCAAACTTTATGATATGGCAATTGTCCATTGTAGCTTCCACATGAAGACTACACCCTAGTCTAGAAAGAATTTGGAATAACTATCCAAATTCTGGGGTTTAGTCTTCATGTGCTTGGAACCAGGTTGGGGGGAAAAAAACATTTTGACCTTTTTGATAGCTAGTTAGCTAGCTAGATAGCTAGATAACATTTATTGTCATTTTTTACTGTGGGCACAATGGCACACATTAAAAATGAAATTTAGTTGCTTGTTTGTGACCTCTGGAAGATACCAAACAATAGATTAAGATCCCTGAAATAGTTTGATGGAAACCCAGCATTCTGTAGAGCA
>NW_015404204.1:0-2992 GCF_001527695.2 Protobothrops mucrosquamatus
GCAGGGCTATCTGAGCAAATGAGGGGATGAATTGACGGTAAAAGTTTGCAAAGCCCAGGAAACTTTGTAGTTGCTTTCTTGTGCGGGGTGGTGCCCAGTCTAATACTGCCCTGACCTTCTCTGGGTCCATTTCAATGCCTTGTGGGGATATGCGATAACCTAGGTAGTCTATCTTTTCCTGGTGGAATTCGCATTTCGAAAGTTTGGCATATAGGTGGGCGGCTCGCAGTTTCTTTAAAACCGCTCTGACTAGGTTGACATGTTCCTCTTTTGATTCGGTGAAGATAAGAATGTCGTCTAAGTAAACCAGGACCCCCTTAAATAGGTGCTCCCTTAGAACGTCATTGATTAATTGCATAAATACTGCGGGGGCCCCTTGTAATCCAAATGGCAAGACTTTGAATTGGTAGCACCCCATGGGGCAGTTAAATGCGGTCTTCCATTCATCCCCTTCCTTGATTCTCACGCGATAGTAAGCTTCCCTTAGGTCTAGTTTAGAAAAAAAAATTTCCCTTTCGAGAGGTGTGACAACATGTCTTTCATGAGGGGCAGAGGGTATAGATTGCTTTCACTGATTGTATTCAGGGCCCTATAATCCACGCATAAGCGTAAAGAGCCGTCCTTCTTTTCCCTAAAGAGGACCGGGGCAGCCACTTTAGGCTTGGCTGGCTCAATGAACCCCCTTTCTAGGTTTTTCTTTATGAATCTTTCCATTTCCTCCTTCTCCTTTGGGCTCAGGGAGTATAATCTGGACTTCGGGAGTTTTGCCCCAGGTTTGAATTCAATGGCACAGTCTATGGGTCGGTGGGGGGGGAGCTCATCCGCCCTCTCCTCACTGAAAACTTCAGCAAGGTCTCTGTATTCCTCTGGTATTTCTGGTAGTCCCTTTTCCTCTCCCATGGATGCTTTTTCTGTTCTTGATTCTGGTAGCCCCCCTTGGAATTTTAACTCCATAGGGTCCCCCTTTGGGAATTTGATTTCTGCCATCCTCCAATTCACCCAGGGGTTCCATTTTTGTAACCATTCCATCCCTAAGATCATTGGGCATTCCATGCCTGGGGTCACCACAAATGTTATGTCCTCCTCATGTTTGCCCAGGGAGAGGTGTATTGGTAAAGTGGCTAGGGTAGCTGGCACCCCCCCCCCTGCTATGGACCCATCTAACTGGCCAAATGAAATTGGTTGTTCCAGTCTCCTCGACGGAATGCCCAGATTCCCCACTAGCGTCGGGCTAATGAGGCAGCGGGTGCAGCCAGAGTCTATTAATGCTCTCACCCTCACGGCTTCGGCCATGGGGGGAATGAATATAGTCACTGTCTTGAGGATGGGTGCGATGCGTCCACTTACCAGGGGTTCGCCCTCCGAGCTGTCGTCTGAGGCGTCCACCGGCCCTGCGGTGTAGGCTGGGGTTCTTTCCCCCTGCTGAGCAGAGGTGGGGGATTCCACAGCTTCCATCATTCTCATGGCAGGTTCTTTTGGCTTTCCAGAGTTACTGGCCGGTGATCTGTTTGGGTTGTGTTGGGTGGCTCTTGAGCGGCATTCTACAGCTCGGTGCCCTTCTTTCCCGCACTTGAAACACCCCGGTTGCTTCTTGGCCGTGGCCAATGGTTTCACTGGTTCGTGTGTCAGCTCAGGCGGTGAGCGGCTCCCTTGTTTTCCTCGGCGGTGCCTCTTCAATATGTCGATCTCTGCTTTCTCTGCCAAGACGTACCATTCCTCAAGTTGGTGTGGGTCCCCTCGGGGCAGGCAAGCATCATATAGGTCATAATTTAGTCCATCTTTGAAATGGCTAAGGAGGATGTCTTCTGGCCAGTTCAGTTTGCTGGCAATGGCCCGGAATTCTTGCGTATATTCGGCTACCGGGCGTTTGCCTTGCCTCATCGTTTTTATCCTTTCGCGGGCTTTGCGATCAGCCAGGGGGTCCTCAAATTGTCTTCTCAGGGAGGACATAAAATGGTTGAAGTCGTTGAACTCTGGGGCATTGGAGTCGTGCAAGTTCACCACCCAATCTGCGGCCGGCTCGTCTAAGGCAGATTGCACAATCTGGATACGGGCTTTGTCACTGGGGATGTCCTGCCCGTATTCCTCCATGTAGCTGAGGACTTGGGTTAGGAAAAATCCCAAGCGTGTTGGCTCCCCTTTGAATTTCACCTCCAGCAGCGGACGTCTTTGAATGGATCGGTGCCTTCGTTCTCGGTGGTAGCCTCTTCCATTCAGATTTCCATCTGTGGTTCGGCGGAGAGTGGGGACTACTGGATCAGCAGATGTGCCCGGGGCTGCAGGTTCCACTTCCTCTTCGTTGTCTCTCCCTTTGCGGCTCCAGGAGCTGGGGCGGGCGTAGGGCTCAGGATTCTCCTCTCCTAGGGAGCTGAGAGTTCGCTTCATTAGGTCGATTGCTTTCTCTAGGATCCAGCTCGAGGACGGTGCCCAGCTCCCTTCCTCTTCACTTGCGTGCAGGGATTTCTCCATCTCCTGCTTCCATTCTGGTTGTTTGGGCCCCCGTCTCAGAGTCACCTTTCTTGATTTCTTTCCCCACTCGCCTTTCTTTCCAATGTCCATTGACCACCGAGGTTTGTGGTCCCGTGTCTCCACCACTCTTCTCCTGAGGATTCTGACCTCTCAGATCCCGACAGCTGGCAGTGTTTCAGCCGGGGCAGCGGCTCCCTTTCCTGGGAGATTTCTCCCTTTCTTGCTCCACTGTCTGACATGGTAATTTTTGCAAAGTCCCCCGGCAAGGGTCTTCCTTCCAGGTGGACTAATTTTGCAAGTCCTGTCTAATGTAAGGACCCACCCCACTTTGCATCTTAAGAAGACAGAACTCCTGGAATATTTCTTCCAACAGGCATCTTTACTAAGAGAAAGCTGGATGCAGGCGTTCTAGACAGGACTTGGGTCCAAGCTCTCCCATTCAAGGTTTTAAGGGATCCCCCATTAGCCACACCCCATCACCCCCTTCTCCCAGCGACAATCCCAGGCATTACATTCTCACCCC
>NW_015404205.1:0-2991 GCF_001527695.2 Protobothrops mucrosquamatus
GAACTTAGTAACAGGCAAGATAAGTAAAAATAAACTTTTAAAATGTGCAAGGGAGAAAAAAAACAGGGTGGGGGAAGAGATGGCTGCATTTTTCACGTCTTGCCTAATGAAAAGTACTCAAAAGCTTGAAAATTTATACATCGTTTTGTTAACCTGATTAAGATGCTGCGTCAAGAGCTTTGCAGGGTTTTTTTTAGGATTGCTTCTTTTTTTTAGTTTGCAAAAAAAAAAAACCTTTGGCAAAACGTGGACTGATTTGGACTTACAAAATAAGGTCAGAACACATTCGATAGCCGGGGAAATGAGAGAGAATTTTTGGAAATCAGGATTGCAATCAATGTGGAGGAGATGCCTTTCAAAACCCCAAAGACCCTCGTCATTAAGCCTTGCTGCCAATTCCTGAAGACCCCTATTGTATGGGTCAAGCATTTGTTCTCTGCCACTGTACCCTGTGTTCCAGAACCTCCTTTTTCCCCCCTTCCTCTTTCATTTTGACCTTGTTACCCCTGGCAGGGATTTAAAAAAAACCTCTTTTTATTCCCAAAGCAGGCTAAACAGTAATCTGAGATGCTGAATACTCGGCTGAATCCGTGCCCTGTTTTAAGGGGGCTTCAGCAGACCTGAAAGCTCAGGAGCCTTTCAAAGGGCCAATGTCTCAGCCTTGGACCATGGGGCACCTTAAAGACAGGACATTGTGTGGCGCTGGCTGGCAAAGCCACGTTTTGTGAGCTTTTCTCTGCTGTATAAGGACCGTAGGACGTCCAAGGAAGTAGGAAAAAGGAGCTGTTGTCGTTGAGGGTGGGCAGAGGGGGGGAGAGAGAGAGAGAGACCTGGTTTGCTTTTTAAAGAAGTGTTGGAATTATAGTCTTAGCTTTTGTCGACTGGTAAACAGGAGGGCTTTAATGCAAGCTTGGAGCTGCGTGCCAGTGATTTTAAATAGAGCGGGTTTTGTATGGAAGAGGCCACTGCTCCTGCCAAGATTTGGCCATCTGCCTTCCATTGAGGGGAAGGTCTCTGGAGATGGAAAAGGAGGAGGAGGAGGAGGAGGAGGAGGAGGAGGAGGGGGATTGTTTAGGTTATGTAGGGAGATATCTTTCATATGAACTTCTCCTCCTTCCTTCTCCTCCTCCTTACCTCCTTCTCTTTCTCCTTTTCCTTCTCCTCTTCCTCCTTCTCTTTCTCCTTTTCCTTCTCCTTCTACTCCTTTTCCCCTTCTCCTTCTCCTTCTTCTTCTTCTCCTCCTCTTCCTCCTCCTCCTCCTCCTCCTCCTCATGCTTCTTCTTTCCTCCACCTCATCCTGCTTCTTCTACTACTCCTTCTCCTCTTTTTCTTCCTCCTCCTTCTTTTCCTCCTCTTCCTCTCCTCCCCCTCCCCCTCCTGCTTCTTCTTCCCTCCTCCTCCTCCCCCCCATTACTTAAGTATGGATGAACCCTCTTTATGGATTCCTCACAGTTCCTTGAGACATAAATCGGATGGGCTACGTTCACACACCAATGCTAATGAGGCAGAATTTAAACCCAACTTGGACTCTAGGGAGCTAAACCGGGTCCTCGCTTTGTGAGTCTTGCCAAAATTTGTCTAGTTTCCATAACAAGTCATAAGCTAAAATGGGGTCTGTTTGTGGTTTAGCGTGTTTGGTAAACTCACAGTTATTGAGAAGTAAGGTGGACAAGAGGGCAAGGAACCTTCCTTCTGTCGTGAGCTTCGTCAGTGACCTGTTCTGGAACGTCCAGGTCATAAAATTGGGCAGGAGTCCCTTAACAATCTGCCTCACTTAACCACAAAGGTGCCAGTCGCAATTGTGGGTGGAGGACCACTTACTTGCGTTTTGAATTGTTCCATTTTGCAAGCTTTCTTTTCACCAGCTGGTTGGGAAGCTTCCGCGAGAGGCATTGCAGCCAATGGTACAAATCAGTTTCTTGGCTCTAAGTGCAGCTTCAAATGAACAGTAAATAGTTCCTAACCAGTTTATCTTACTAATGTAGCGGTGATACCTGGTCTAGCAAATGATTAAATTATTTCTCCTCTGGCAGGCCGAGTTTGCTGCCAGAAGCCATGTGCAGTTTTCAGTGTCAGCCCTTTTCAACGGCCTTTTAAGATTTCAACACAGAATTAAAATAAATGTTTTTTTTCCCCCCCACAAATCCCAGCTCAGGCATAAAAGAAGGGAAAGAATGATCCAGGCTTCGTAAGGTAGCTTCTTCTAGAGAACATTGAACATAGAATAATAGAGTTGGAAGGGACCTTGAAGATCTTCTAGTCCAACCCTCTATGCAAGCAGGAGACCCTACACCAGGGGTCTCCAACCCCCGGTCTGTGACTGGCACCGGTCCATAGCATGCCAGCAACTGGGACGCAGAAACAAGCAAAGCCCCTGTCAACGCTGCAAATACTGTATATTCTTGCTTTGACAATATGCAGAACTGTCTGGTATTTCTATAGTTAAACCAGGCAACAGGGAAAAAGGGAGGAGAATAAGGATAGCCCGGGAAAAAGAAACCGGAAGTAAATCACATCTTCCAAGTTGATTGGAAGATGTGAACCATGACCCCAAAATAAGGGGGGGGGAAATGCTTAGAATGTATATGCGTAATGGAAAAGAAGCCAGACCTAAGCACTTCCACCATGCTGTACTGACGTCTCTGTAACCTTAATAAATGCTTTTAGGAAAAAATATGCCTGAAAGTCCTTTTAAGTGTTTCTTAATCAGACACATGACAGCCCCATCCACGGGATGCAGGCAGTACACAAAACCACACCCCTTCTGGTCTGTGGCAAAAGCTTTTTCCACGGCACCGGTCCCTGTTGCCCAAAAGGTTGGGGACCTCTGCCAACAAATGGCTGTCCAGCCTCTTTTTGAAAGTGTCCAGCAATGGAGCACCGACAACTTCTGGAAGCAAGCTGTTTCATTGGTTGATTGCTCTCACCATTAGGAAATTTCTCCTTAGTTCTAGGTTGCTTCTCACCTTGGATAGTTTCCATCTGTTGCTT
>NW_015404207.1:0-2991 GCF_001527695.2 Protobothrops mucrosquamatus
GATGGATGGATGGATGGATGGATGGATGGATGGATGGATGGATGGATGGATGGATGGATGGATGGATGGATGGATGGATGGATGGATGGATGGATGGATGGATGGATGGATGGATGGATGGATGGATGGATGGATGGATGGATGGATGGATGGATGGATGGATGGATGGATGGATGGATGGATGGATGGACAGACTAGAGGAACCGGGTGAAGATAGATAGATAGATAGATAGATAGATAGATAGATAGATAGATAGATAGATAGATAGATAGATAGATAGATAGATAGGGACAGAGACAGAGACAGAGACAGAGACAGAGACAGACAGACAGACAGACAGACAGACAGACACACACACACACACACACACACACACACACACACCAGGGACACTTAAACTGATTTAAAGATTGCCACGTATACTAAAATATAGTCAAAAACCTCCCAAAGTATTTGTATTAAGATGAAAATCAATGCATTACCAATAGTAATTTATTGAAATGACATACAGATCACTCACTGATACTGTTTTTGTTAACTGCAGGGACAGTCCAGGCAATTGCCAGGAGCCAACACTGAGAAAGTATAACAATAATATCGTTTCTTATTCCTTTTCTGTGCCTGGCATAACTTCTAAAGCTTAAATCACACTTTTAAAATAGAAACTCTCATTGCAGGGGGTAAATGGAGAGGAACACAGATAATTTACAATTGCAAATTAATTCTGATGATGATATGATGTGTTTAAGATGTCCCACTTCAAACTCTTCTGAGCATCTTTGCAATAAAATAAAATAAAATAAAATAAAAAGTCCTGGGTTTTATTTCGATACTCAGGCGGGAGGAGGTTGACATTCTCATTCTGAGTGTGAAATTAATATTTCAAACACGCTGTGAGGCTGTAGCTTTTCAAACAGCCCGTTTCAGATTTGAAGGTTTCGTGCTCCAAATGGTTCAAAAGGAGAACTTCTTGCACATTCTCAGTTGTATGTTGCGGTTGTGTGTATGAAGTTGTGGGTGCTCCATCACTGGAGGCTTTCAAAAAAAAAAAAAAGAGACTGGGCAACCATTTATCTGAAATGAAATAGGGTCTCCTGCTCAAGCAGGGGGTGAGACTAGAAGACCTCCAAGGCCCCTTCCAACTCTATTCTATGTTCATGTCCATCTAGAGAGGCTCAACTTCCTCCAAAACTACTTTTGATGGGTAACCTTCAACAATTAATGTTTGAAATCATTACCCACCATTCTAAAAGATCCTCTCTCCTCTCCCAGTAGAGGCAACCACAGTTGTTATTTGTGAAAGCAATTGAGGCCGTCAACACCACGGGAACTGGACTGTTTCGGAGTCAGCATCCTGGCGGCGATGAAACCTGAAGCAAAAAAAAATCATCATAAATCCCACAAAATTGGGGAAATCGCTATACCTGCGGCTAGAGGAGGAGGGTCAAATCCAAAGCTAACCCACCCTCCCAAAATTCTTGAGCTGAAACAGAGCCCCAGAGTTCCAGCTTTCCTAGCTGTTGTGTCCGCAAGCTGGAATGGCTTCAAATATGCTGAGCTTATGTGACTGCATATTGTACTTCAAGACTATAAATAGCCATGCTGGAATCGTACAGTAGGAAAACCATCTCCTGGACTGTTAAGCCCTAAAGAATGGGGGAAAGTATGCTAGCTTGGAAGTGGTCCAATGAGTCAGGGAAAAACCCCCCCCACTGAAACTCAGCTCTCTCCTTTCACAGATCTCTGGATGCCATGGCAGGCAAGGGTACTTTCCTCAAATCTACAAGCATATACCCCCGTTCCCCCCCAAAATAAGACCTACCTCCCCCAAATAAGCCCTAGCTTGATTTTTACCCATGCACCCATTATAAGCCCTACCGCAAAAATAAGCCCTACTCGAATTATAGAAAGAAAATATAAGAAAGACACAAATTATTTACTACTGCATATAGTAACAGCGGCACGAATAGCCCTCGCTCAAAAACGGGAAAGAGAAAGATACTCCAACCGAAGAGGAAATATTATTGAAAATTTTCAGTTGCGCTGAAATGGATAGACTTACATGGGAACTCAAGGACAAAAGTGAAACCAAGTACTATAAAATCTGGGAACAATTTTATGATTGGATAGGCAATAAGAGGGTAGGCAAGATAAATGTATAGTGCTAGAATAAAATATAGATTATAGACAAATGTATATTTAAAAGATAAATAGATATATAGAAATAAGGGAAAAAGTGTTAATAGTATATTATAAATAGTGAGCAAAGTTCAAGAACTATATATCTATATGAGTACTAATACTATTGTAAAATGTATGTCCAATGTGTTTTTAATTTTGTATTATTAATAAAACATTTTTATATATATAAAAAAATAAGCCCTACTCACTCCATTGCACCTGGTTGCATGACGTGGGGCGAGGCGCACGGGTAAAAACCAAGCTAGGGTGGGGATGGGGGGAACTGCCCCATGCACCCCGCACCCACTTACCATAGGACACTTGCAGCCAGACTGCCATGCCCTGACACCTGTCTCACCTCGCTGGCCCGCTTCTTCTGCGGCCACTCCACCACAGCTTGTGCGCGTCGCCCCCAGCCTCCAGAAGGCCCCTAATGGTGAAACAGAAGCCAAGGGTGCCACATGCATCAATCCAGAGCTTGTTTCTCAGCTGTAGAAGCCTTTCCAGAAGGCATCTGATGGTGAAATGGAAGCCAGGGCAACATGCGCAAGCAGTGGCAAGTGGCTGCAGAAGAAGTGGGCCAGTGAGGCAAGGCAGGTGTCAGGGTGTGGGGAGCCTGGATGCGGTGGTCCTAAAGTCCTAGAAGAAATAGGGGAGACATGATAGCAGTGTTCCAGTATCCGAGGGGCTGCCACAAGGCAGAGGGGGTCAGGTTATTCTCCAAAGCACCAGAGGAAAGGACGAGAAACAATGGTTGGAAACTGATCAAAGAGAGAAGCAACCTAGAATTAAAGAGAAACTTCCTGACA
>NW_015404208.1:0-2991 GCF_001527695.2 Protobothrops mucrosquamatus
CTTCTTCCTTCCATTCCTCCCTCCCTCTCTCTCCCCCTCCTTCCTTCCTTCCCTCCTTTCCTCCTTCTTTCCTTCCTGTCTCTCCCTCCTTCCTTCCCTCCCTCTCCCTTTCTTCCTTCCTTCCTTCCTTCCCTTCTTCCTTCCTTCCCTCCCTCCCTCCTCTCCTTCCTTCCTTTCCTTCTCTCCTTCCTCCCTTCCTTCCTCCCTTCCTTCCTTCCGGTAATCCTTGAATTACAAGTATAGTCTACAAATTACAATGGCACTGAAAAAAGTGACTTACGACAAGTCATGACACTTATGACCATCACAGCCTAAAAATTGGGCCCTTGGCAACCAGCATGCGGTTGATCACCATTTACGACCATCTCAGGGATCTTCCGACAAGAGAAGTCAGTGAGGGAAACCAAATTCACTTAATGGAACTGGTGATTCGCTTAAGAACCATGGCAAAAAAAACAGGATTTCAAATCAAAGACTCAAAGACCACATCCTTAGTGACGGAAGTTCCAGTCAGTCTCAGTTTTGATTGTAAGTCAAGAACTATCTCTCTCTCTCTCTCCATATATATATATATATAGAGAGAGAGAGAGAGAGAGCAAGAAGGAAAAAAAAGCAGCTGTTCACAAGTTCTGTTTCAGGTTCTTGGTGATTTTATGAGTTCATCTGTCTGGTTTTCTTAGCAGAGATATAAAAGCGATTTGAGGATGTTTTTAATCCGACTAATCTCCAGCCCTTGTCCTGAAGTCTCCCCTTCAAATATTCCCCAAGCCTAACTCTGCTGGAAATCAGCAAAAACCATCTTTATGCAGATCAGACTATCCTGCAGAGCAAGAAGAAAAAAAACAGCTGTTCGCAAGCTCTGTTTCAAAGTCATCTTCGAGGGGGAAAAAATTGCAATTTGATCAATTAGCTTAAGGGTTGTTTTTTGTTGTTGTTTTAAGAAAAATGATTTTACAGCATGGAAACGTACTTGGAATATGAATCCAAGTAAAATGGGAAATGCTAAAAACTGCACGATGTCTTCCTCGTGCTGGCTGCACTGGTTGACAAAACAACGTTAAAAACGAACTTCTGACTGAAAAGGAGAGCACGGCTCGTTCCTTTAAACTCAGAAACACAAGGAAGCTGATCGTTGAACCCTCTCCCAAACCTTCACAGGAAACCCAACAAAAGGATTGTTGGCTTGAGGTAGGGATTCTCAACTTTCTCGGCTAAGATTGGAGTACGATTATCACTGTTCCCACTGACCAAGCAGGTCGATGGGATTGTAGTCTATGGATATAGAACACAGAACCATAGGGCTGGAAGAGACCTTGGAGGTCCTCTAGTCCAACCCTCTGTTCAAGGCAGGAGACCTTGTCCCACCCTTGCCAAATGGTTGTCCAGTCTACGTTTGGAAACCTTCAGCGATGGAGCACCCACAACTCCAGGAGGCAAGCAAGCATCAGAAGAACAGTATAACAGAGTTGGATCCTGGAGGTCTTCTAGTCCAACTCAAAGAAGAAGCCCTATACCAGTGGTGGCAAACCTATGGCACGGGTGCCAGAGGTGGCACTCGGAGCCCTCTCTGTGGGCACACGTGCCGTTGCCCCAGCCTCGCCGCCCCCTGCGACCCCCTCCTCACCAGCAGCCCCCTGGAAGAGAGTCGCCCCCAAGCGTGGCCCACGCGGAGCAGCACAGCCAAGGACATGGCAGCCAGGCAGCGTAGACAAGACTCTGCCCTCACGGCCCATCGCACACAGTTGATGCTGTGGGGGATGAGCAGAGGGCGTGGCCGCCATGGTGCTGCTGGGCTTCCTGGGTGATCTGCGGCGGGCCCTGGAGGCAATGAGTGGCCCTGCGGGCAAGCGGGGCAGGGGGTGGAGCGGCGGCGGGGCCAGTTTTCAGGCACTTGGTCTCTAAAAGGTTCGCCATCACTGCCCTATAATATTTCAGACGAATGGCTGCCAGTCTATTTGATGGATCGACTGATGGTTCTCACTGTCAGAAAATTTCTCCTTGGTTGGATGTCTCCTTAACAAGCTTCCGCCTGTTATTTCTTGTATTTTGGAGAATAAGTCGATCCCCTCTTCTCTGCAACTGCCCCTCAAGTACTGGAAGACAGTTAGCGTGTTCCTCCTCATCCTTCTCTTTGTTAAATACCCGGTTTCTGCAACCATTTATCATATGATTTAGCCTCCAGACCCCTCCTCATCTTTGTTGCTCTTCTCTGCACTATTCCTAGGACAGGGGTAGGCAACCTTGGCTCTTTTATGACTCGTGGACTTCAACTCCCAGAATTCCTGAGCCAGCATGGCTCAGCTTGGAAACCTCTCCCTTTCCCCTCAGCATGGCCGGCTCAGGAATTCTGGGAGTTGAAGTCCACAAGTCATAAAAGAGCCAAGATTGCCTACCCCCCTGCCCTAGGGACTCAACCTCTTTTCTGTATCGTGGTGACCAGCACCAGATGCACTAGACTAGGCCAAGTACGGCTTCACTACTTCTCGCGATGTTGAAACGATTCCTCTGTTGATATCTGGGGAGCAGCCTTCATAGACCATTACCCTGACATGCCACTTAGTTCTAACTGACTTTGTTTCTCACCTCTTTCGTGGTGGCTTCCATCTCTTCGATACACTGGACGTGGTCCCGCCAGAACTCCGTCCCATTCAGCAGCACCCAGTTCCCGTCAAGCCCACATTTGCGGCTCACGACGCCCTGTTTAACTGCAAGCACAAAGAGCCAGAATCAGCGAGGACTCTCCACCTGTCTGCTTTATTTTCACCCCTTGTCCTACGGGCAGAAAAGAAGGCGTCTGTAAAGACAGATGGAATTCCTAGGGAAGCCCTTTTGCACAGGGCCTCTCTAGGACCTCATCTATCACAAACCCATTCAGTGTTAATTACATGACATGGGTGACGAGGAGAGAGGGGTTGTCTGGATTGGATGACTGGCTTAGGGTGTCTGTGCAACCGATTAATCTGCAGCAATCCAATTAAATGGGCTCTGTAA
>NW_015404209.1:0-2991 GCF_001527695.2 Protobothrops mucrosquamatus
TCCTCCTCCTCCTCTCCACAAACCCTCCTCCCTTCTAGCACTAATGATGTTGCCTAGTTGGGTCATTAAATGTCTGCAAGAAAACTCCCAAGCTCAGAGAGCACCAAGGACCCCACAGTCCTCCTCTTCCTCTTCTTCCTCCTCCTCCTCCTCCCGCCAACTGCAAGAAGGCAACTAAGTTCAGAGAGCACCAAGGACCCCATAGAAGAGTTTCTATGTCAAAGAGTTTCTATATGTCTATGTTTAAAAGTTTCCATGAGGTCCAGCTTTAACGGCTTCTAGAGAGTTTTGGAAGATTTAGAGGCAAACATTAAAATTTGATTCCAGTTCATATGAAAAATTGACACATTGACTTAATTCCAATTTGAAGTGTACAGTATTTTTTGTTCTTTTGGACAAACTTAGGTGGGAAGAGCACTGATCCCGGCTTAGCTAATCTATTGTTAATAATTATTTTCAGTCACTAATGTGTTGCAAGAAGAATTTGCACGGCGTAAATCTGCTGTAGAACAGCCTACATTCCATTACAATATTTCTTAACTTTTCAGTTGGACGTGATATATTAGCGGCTTATGAAATTCTTAAATTAGTTGCTGGAAGTGGAAAACGTTTGGCTAGATTCTAAAACTACAAAATTGTTTTTGTAGACAGCTCAAAATATTACGACGGTAGGTAATAGCATTTTACAAAAAACCTTTGAGAATTGAATCCAGCGGTCTCATGTTTTGAGAGGGTTCAAATATGGCCCTTAAGATCAGCCTAATTCACAAATGAATATTTTTCCATGTTTATTGGATATCTCACTTAAGACGTGATGTAATGGCAACCTTTTAAAGCTGAACATATGTGGTGGGATTGTGATAGTGCACAAAAGATATGGGACATGGTGTTTAGAGAAATTAGAGAACTTTTGAAGGTAAATTTAGATATGTCACCGAGGATCACATTACTGTTACTGGTGGGAAAACAAGATATAAATGAAGCAAAAAAGGAATTGATTGTAATGGCAGCTAGATTAGTGATGGTTAAATATTGGAGACGGAATTGGGATATTCAAAGAAACGAGTGGTATAATGAAACATGGAATGTGGCAATAAATGATAAATTAACAACAGAAATTAAATTTTAAAAAGGGATAATTAAAGTAAATAATTATAATGAAATATGGGATGATTTTATAAAAACAGTCTTGGTGGAAGGCAAAGGGAATACATGCTGTTTTGGAGGGGATAAAGGCACAATTGAAATATATTGTATATTGTTAGTTGTTATATGAGAAGAAATATAGGTAATAAAAATGGTTTCCAGGGGTGTGGGTGCACTGAAGTATTTGTATTTTTTTATATTGTTTTTTATTTAAATTTATATGTGTTATGTTTGTATTATTTGTATTTGAATAAAATAAAACTAAAAAAAAATAAAAAAAATAAAGCTGCAATACATTTGAGTGGATTTAGACAAGTTAATATGTAGTATAATGAAATGTTAAAGAAATCTATATACATATAGTCCTTGACATGTCCATAATTAAGCCCAAAATTTCTGTTGCTAAACAAGACAGTTGTTAAGTGAGTTTTGCCCCATTTTATGACTTTTCAGCCACAGTTGTTAAGTGAATCACTGCAGCTGACAAGTTAGCAACCCGGTTGTTAAGTGAATCTGGCTTCCCCCATTGACTTTGCTTGTCAAAAGGTCGCAAAAGATGATCACATGACCCCGGAACACTGCAACCGTCATAAATACGAGTCAGTTGCCAAGGAGCTGAATTTGCATCACGTAAACCGTGTGGATGCTGCAATGGTTGTAAGTGGGAAAAACGGTCATAAGTCACTATTTTCAGTGCCGTTGTAACTTTGAACGGTCACTAAACAAACTTATAAGTCAAGGATTACCTGTGAGGGGGAATTAGTAACTTATATCTTACTGCTTAAAGACAAATAAGAATTTATTGAATCAGAAGGACAGTAAAAAGATATTCTGTTTAAATTTTGGACTGAAAAAAAAATGCTCATTTTTCTCCATTTATGGCTCACTGGAAAAACCATGTAGACCAGTGGTGGCGAACCTATGGCACGCGTGCCAGAGGTGGCACTCAGAGCCCTCTCTGTGGGCACATGCACCGTCGCCCCAGCCCTGCCTCCCCCCGTGGCCCCCTCCTCCTCACCAGCAGCCCCCCTTGCAGGAGAGTTGCCTCCGAGTGCAGTCGGCGCAGAGCAGCACAGCCAAGGTCATGGCAGCCAGGCAGCGGGACAAGACTGCCCTCGCACCTGTCACACACAGATGCTACTGCGGAGCATGGGCGGAGGGCATGGCTGCCATGGCACTACTGGGCTGCCTGGGCGATCTGCGGTGGGCTGTGGAGGTGGTGGGTGGCCATGCAGATGGGTGCAGAGCGGGGTGGGCGGGGAGACGGGGGCGGTTTTTGGGCACTCGGTTTCTAAAAGGTTCACCATCACTGCCCTATACCAGGGGTCTGCAACCTTGACAACATTAAGACTTGTTGGCTTCAGCTCCCAGCATAGCATAGCTGGCTGAGGAATTCTGGGAGCTGAAGTCCACAAGTTTTAAAGTTGTCAAGGTTGCAGACCCCTGCCCTATACCATTTCAGGCAAATGGTTGTCCAATCTCTTCTGAAAAACTTCCAGTGTTGGAGCATTCACTGCTTCTGGAGGCAGGTTGTTCCATTGGTTAATTGTTCTCACTGTCAGGAAGTTTCTCCTTAGTTCTAGGTTGCTTCTCTCCTTCATTAGTTTCCATCGGTTGCTTCTTGTCCTGCCCTCAGGTGCTTTGGAGAATAGCTTGACTCCCTCTTGCAGACGTATCATGACCTAACTAGGTAACAGCATCAGTGTTAGAAGGGAGGAGGAGGAGGGGGAGGGGGGACGAGGAGGAGGAAGAGGAGAAGGAGGGAGCAGAATATGGGATCCTTGGTGCTTGCTGAGTTTGACTCCTTTGTTGCAGACGTTTCAATACCTAACTATGTAACTTCAT
>NW_015404210.1:0-2991 GCF_001527695.2 Protobothrops mucrosquamatus
CCTTTTTATAATCAGCCCCTTGTAATGTCTTTGCTCTGGTTTTCTTTGGGAGTATTGCATAACATTTGTGAAGAATGGCAAAACTTTCCATAAAGGAAGAATATAATATCCAGAGCTTTGATACTACTGCAATTAAATCATAGTGGATTTCCTGCATATATAGGGGATTGAGTAAATCAGAGTTGGCATTACAAGGGCTGCAGGTTGCAGAACATCCATGCCTTTTGACATTAAATTAAAAATCAATAGAATTTAACATTAAAATGGGTGAAATCACATGACTGAAGTTGTACTCAGCTTCTGTTAGTATATCAAAATCCAGAGAATGCAAGACTGCTGAAATCTGATGGGATTTAGGTAACCTCACAGAAATTTAGATATGAGATATCAGACTTAAGGTTGCCAATATCTGCCAAGGTTTTATTAATGTGTGAGATCTGGAACAATTTTTAATACGTTTTTGGGGAGAATCACTCAGTTGAAAAGATTTCCATCTTCAGAACTAGATGACTTCAGTCCCAATGGTGTCCTGAAAAATTATCTCCTTCAGCTAAGGACGAAATAATCTGTCCTCAATGAATGCTGTAGTAGAGAAAGGATATAAGACAGACAAGTAGAACATTCTGTAGTACAAGCATTTATTTCAGTAGTACTTTTTTCCTTTTAATAGGCTATTTTTTGATCTTTAAATACAGTAGTTAATAGTTGGCTGCAAAAGTACAGTGGCAGTCAGTATGATATGAGAGACATGGAAGTCAAATAAGGCCGTAAGAAGACAGAAGCATAATATACTGATTAAGCTTTGAACTCTTCCACCAAAGGATGAATAGATGGTGTTCCATGATTGCAGCTAGGCAGACTTTGGTCAAGAACTGTGATGGAAGGCTACCTAGGAAGTATGTTATTAGTATATGTCTTAGCATCACCTTAGTAACTTGGTCTGTTTATGTCCTGTAAAAGTAGATGTCCTTTTGCAATATGCAAAGCTTGGAAACTTTAATCATGCTCAAGAAACATTAAAAGATTTCTTATGATTAAGTAACACCTTAGAGTAACTTATAATAGTTAAAGCCTGAATTTATCCCAAAGCCTCTATTGTGAAGCATCCTCTTTTCAAGCAATACAGGAAATAAAACATGCCTGGGACATATATTATATGTGGAAGAAGGAGAAGGAGAAGATATCACCCATTCAGTCATATTCAACTCTTGGCAATTCTATGGGCCATTTCTCTCCACATCTTCTGATTTTTGCACTACTTTTCTGTGTTTCTCTATGCTCTGTCTGATGTCGGCTTTGGTAATGTCCAGCCAGTGTTCTTTGATGGCCTGGTTTCCTTTTACCGCTAACTCTTCCAAACATAATTGCTTTCTCCAGTAATACAAGATGCAGTTTCGTGATTTTGCCTTCTAGCGACCTTTTTATTATAGGCACTTCTAATTCCTTTCTTGGGAATCATGGATTTTGTAGTATCAAACTATCCAACCTAGATCTAAACAAGTGGTTCGGAAACAGGGTTCCTGCCTAGTTCTTCTAGCCAAAGCCATTCTCTCAGCTTTGTTCTGATAAAGTCCAGAATCTTTGCTGTAAACTTATAACTGCCCTTGAACATGCAGATGATCTGCTACCGAATTCGATATAAGCTTTGGGATAAATTTATATTGTTCATATTTAAAGATGGTTTACATTATTTGCAATTCATCTACATTTTGCAATATAGTTCTTCAATCAAGATTTCACATTAAAGGTATATGTTAGAGGATTGAATATATATATACCAAAACGAGCAAATCCCTGAAAGCTACCTCTAGAAAAATGCATTTCTACCAAGTAATGTTGTTTCCAGAATTACATCTGTTAAGCAAAAGTACACAGAATGCTGCATATTTTAAACAAAACACACAAGAAATTTCATGTATATTTACTAAAATGCAAAGTAAAGTGGAAACAAGATCAAATGAACAATTTTGGAAAAATGAGAAAATCATCAAAACAAAATTGATATATTTGTCTATCTCTAATTTGGAAAAAAAAACCTATGTTGAATTTGTTTAGCTATCTCCATCTGTCCCTAGCACATTTTTTTATAACTTTTGTTATTGTGCGAAGTATTTCTGTATACCAAGCCAAGTTCAGTTACAAACATATTCTTCCTTTCCTCCTATATCTATTGGTTCTTTTGCTTCTTCTCTACTTGACATTTCCTTTGGTTAGCTATTATCCAAAAGGGGGTATGCCTCAGATTCATTATTCTGTTTTTTGAATTGCATATTTGCTTTTTGTTCTGCAACATAATTTTCTTAGGGTTAGGGTTAGAAAAAAAGAGTGGCTGCTCAACTTTGATTCTATGCAGATCAAAGCCAAAACATGTATCCAAAGGATGAAAATGTTAAAGGTAAGCTGTGCCTGCACAAAAATCCATGATCAATCTGAAATGAGTTAACAGACTTCACTTGATGATTTTACATCTTCTCTTCTCCAGAAATTATGCTTCAGCTACTTATTCTGCTACTCAGATGTCCAAATTTTTGGATGCCATCTTACATGCAATACTCCAAATGCTATTTCCCAAGTGCCATCTTTATTTGACAAATTAACTTCTTGGCTATATATTTTTATAGTGAATATTATGGGCAAAATACCCTCTTAACAAATTACCCATGAAAATGGAGCCCTCATCTTATCTAGATAGGCTCAGGCATTGGCTGGAAATCTATTTGTTGTGAATGCTCTGAATTGGATTCCTACCCCAAGGAGTTGTCTTCAAGGATATAAGGAACGGTTGCTGGAACTGGGTATGTCTAGTTTAACAAAGAGAAGGACGAGGGGGGACATGATAGCAGTGTTCCAATATCTCAGGGGCTGCCACAAAGAAGAGGGAGTCAAGCTATTCTCCAAAGCGCCTGAAGGCAGGACAAGAAGCAACGGATGGAAACTAATCAAGGAGAGAAGCAACCTAGAACTAAGGAGAAACTTCCTGACAGTTAGAAC
>NW_015404211.1:0-1631 GCF_001527695.2 Protobothrops mucrosquamatus
AACACTGGAAGTTTTTAAGAAGAGACTGGACAGCCATTTGTCCGAAATGGTATAGGGTTTCCTGCCTGAGCAGGGGGTTGGACTAGATGACCTTCAAGGTCCCTTCCAACTTTACTATTATTATTATTATTATTATTATTATTATTATTATTATTATTATTATTATTATTATTATTATTATTATTATTATTATAATATAGCCATCCTAGCCTGTTCAGTTATAGGACTGAGAAGAGTCCTAAACCATTCATCTGGGCAGGGAAATATTTAAACCGTGTATCATGTGTAATATGGAGAAGCATCACAGCTATACTAACCTATTTTTATTCTAAGGCAGACATGTCAAACACAAGGCCCGCGGGCCAGTTCTGGCCCGATATGTGGTTCCGTCCATCCCGGGGACCTGCTCTGGAAACAGGGAAGGACCGGGCCGCCACACCTTAGCCCGGCCCAGGCCGACTGGGCACTGATCTACAACCTGGTTGCATCCATCAAAGCCAGAATGCGCTCAGCCTTAGATCCACAGGGCAGCCTTGCCCCGCCCCCTGGGCGCCCACGCAAGTGGAGTCCGGCGTCCCTGCTGGCTGTCTTGCCCCGCAGGCTGACTTCACCCAGGACACCGGTGCTGGCCGTCTCCTGTGCGCACACCCAGGGGGCAGGGCAGAGGTGGCAAGGCAGCTCCTTGCTGATTCCATGGCTGCCCCATGGAACCTTCATCCCTTCGTTCCTTTTGTAGCAGAGAGGGGAGTTGGGGGGGATCAGTGCTGGCTGGGAGGATTTGCTGGAGCTCTATGGATTCGGCAGAGAGGTCGGGAGCTCCGGCGGCCTCCACGGTGGCTGGCGGCAGGGCGGGGCTCTTGGGGAGGGATTTTTAAAGGGGAAGAGCAGATTGACTGGGGGAAGAAGATTTTATTTTCTCTTTTCTGAAGAGGCAAGCCAAGAGGGAGAGCAAGGTAGGAAGTTGGCGAAAAGGCTTTATTATTATTAAAGGTAGATTATAATGAGAGGGAGGAAGGGTCTGAGGGAAGTCCTGCCTTAACACTTGGCCATGAGCAGCCCTGCTGCCCTTTCGCCATCCCCTTGTCCCCTCCTCCTGACCTCTCCTGGTGGTCACCCATTCTATCGCTGAGGATGCTTTGGTTACAAAGCGAGGTCTCCTCGTAGGGAGAGGGAGTGGGCTTCCCTCTGACCCACACATTTTGCCCTCCCGCACACACCATGAGCAACTTGACAAGGAGAGCGAGCACAGCAGCAGCAGCCTCGAGGAGGGGGTAAGCGCAGCTGGGCGCCCCCTTGGGGAAGTGGGGCTAGGCTAGGCTGGGCTGGGGGGTCCCTGAACTCAAGGGCTAGGCGCTTGACCTCCACTGCCCAAGGCTCTGGGCAGCCCGCGCCACTGTCCGGGGCCCCCACTGCATAGCCTGAGAGGGACGGTGAGGCTCCTCCAGTGGACCATGTCCCAGCGCTTGCCCCAGTCTGACCCTCCTCTGCCGGAGACCCTCAGATCCGCCCCAGTCCTGCCCAGGCACCCCTGACACGAGTGATGTCGAGATGACCACGCCCACCCAGTAGGCCACACCCACCCCAGCCACACCCACCCGGTAGGCCACACCCATCCTCCCCCCCCCCCCCCC
>NW_015404211.1:9561-12551 GCF_001527695.2 Protobothrops mucrosquamatus
CCCAGTTGTATATCTCCACCCCGGACCACCCCAACGATGCCGCGGAAGTGATGTCCCGGTGCCTGGAGGCCGTGCGAGTCTGGATGGGGAGGAACAGGCTTCGACTCAACCCGTCCAAGACCGAGTGGCTGTGGTTTCCGGCGTCACGACATAGCCAGTTGGCTCCATCCCTGGCTATCGGGGGCGAGTCATTAGCCCCTGCGGAGAGGGCCCGCAACCTGGGCGTCCTCCTGGATACTTGGCTGTCTTTAGACGATCATATGACAGCCGTGGCCAGGGGGGCTTTTCATCAGGTTCGCCTGATACGCCAGTTGCGCCCCTTTCTGGATTGTGACGCTCTACGCACGGTCACTCAAGCCCTCGTTTCCCGCCTGGACTATTGCAACGCTCTCTACATGGGGCTCCCCTTGAGGTGCACCTGGAGGCTCCAGCTAGTTCAGAATGCGGCCGCGCGGGGGATCCTGTGGGCCTCTAGATACTCCCATGTAACACCTCTCCTGCGCGAGCTGCACTGGCTGCCTGTGGCCTTCCGGGTGCGCTTCAAGGTGTTAGTAACAACCTTTAAAGCGCTCCATGGCAATGGACCTAGGTATTTGCAAGACCGCCTCCTACCAAACACCTCCCTTCGACCAGTCCGCTCCCACAGAGATGGCCTCCTTAGGGTGCCGTCGGCCAGTCAATGCCGGCTGGCGACCCCCAGGGGGAGAGCCTTCTCTGTGGCAGCTCCTGCCCTCTGGAATGACCTACCCCCCGACCTACGTACAGTTGCGGACCTGCGCCTTTTTTGCCGAGCCCTGAAGGCCCATCTATTCTGTTCGGCCGGCCTGGCGTAGTTTGATTATGTTTTAGTGGGGGTTTTGTATGGGGTATTTTAGAGCAGGCCTGTTATTTAATTTGATTTTAGAACAGAAACTTGCGTATATTTATCGTGGTTTTTATTATTGCCTGTTCACCGCCCTGAGTCCCGTAAGGGAGATAGGGCGGTATATAAATTCAATTAATAATAATAATAATTAATAATAATAATAATAATAATAATAATAATAATAATAATAATAATAATAATAATAATACTACCCTTTTGAATTTCACAGCAGTTGGTTAAGTCCCCATTAATAATAATCTTTGCTTGCTGTGATGTATAAACTGCTTTAATCCCTTGGATAAAATTCTTGTCTTCCAAAACTTTAAACATAAAAGCCCAATTTAAATTGTCAAAGGCCTTCTCTGCATCCAAGAATATTAAAGCTGCCTGTTTCTCTTTGTGATATTGTAAATATTCAATAATGTTCTGAAGGGATTTTATTGTGCATATGATTTTATTATGCTTACGCTTGATATTAGTAGTGTTATTTTGTAACCATTTTATATTGATACTAGTAGTTATACTTTGTAATCATTTTATATATAACTTTGTTTATGTGCAAGCAGCTTTGTAGGTGCCTTATATTGGGAAATTATTTACATAAAAGCAAATGTCTCATGTCAAATATACAGAAGCAAGGTAGGATTCAGTGGTCCAGGAAATAGGGAGGGGAAAGTGAGCTAGCCTGGATTGATGTGTATGAGTCATCACCTTGGAATTTGTTTTTCTGTGCTTCCTTGCTCCTGGTACAGAGACTTGAATCTCTTTGTTCTGAAAAGGTATAAAAAGTGGAAGAAATCTTTTCTGGGTGTGCCTTCATCCCTCTAAGTGGCCACAAAGAGGGAAAAGGTTACCCAACTCTGTCTTGGCCAAAATAAAGTTGTTTTCTTGCTGAAACCTCAGCTCAGGAGTTTCTTTGGCTTTTTAAAATTCCTGAGTAGCCCAGAGAAATTTGTGAGGTTAAGAGGGGAATCTTACAGTTCAAAACAGTCCACACATTATCCCTTAACTGTCTTTTTGGCAGAAAGCCATGAATATATGCCTGTAGCACCGTCTTTAATCTTTATGCCAAAATTGCAGCAGAGTTTATAGTCATTGTTTAGTAATGAAATTGGTCTATAGAAAACGAAACTGCTTGACAGGAAGATGGATATACCCAATGACTTTTCAATCGCTTCCAGAGGGAATTGGAATGTTCAAGACCTCTTTGCCCACTGGGTCCACGATCGTTCAAAAGTCGTCTTGGGTCACTCCTAAGTGTTCCCATTCAAAACCAGAGAGCAGCACAGCCAAACAACCAGCTTTAGCAGTGAAATCAGCAGATCATTGGTAAGAGAAGAAAAATTCTTTCTCTGCAGCAGCCATCTTGAAAGGGGAGGGCAAACCTAAGGAGTTCTAAAATAGTACACAAAGTTTTTCAATGAAACTTTATCCAACTTGAAGCATGTCATTGCATTCAGTACAATGCACAGAAAAAATTGTGCATTTAGAATGCCTTATTACAGGTAGTCCTCAACTTACAACCATTCATTTAGTGACTGTTCAAAGTTACCATGGAACTGAAAAAAGTGACCTATGATTGTTTTTCACACAACCGTTGCAGCATCCCCATGGTCACATGATCAATATTCCAACACTTGGCAACTGGTTCATGTTTATGACGGTTGCAGTGTCCCAGGGTCCTTCTGAAAAGCAAAGTCAATGGGGAAGCCAGATTTACTTTACAACCGTGTTACTAACTTAACAATTGCATTTGATTCACTTAACAACCGTGGCAAGAAAGGTTGTAAAATGGGGCAAAACTCACTTAACAACTGTCTCTTGTAGGAATAGAAATTTTAGGCTCAATTGTGGTCATAAGTCAAGGACTACCTGTACAAACCATAACATGTTTTTCACAACTTTAAATGAAAACTGGAACAAGAATGTTAAGTCCGGAGAATAATGGCGCTTGAGACGAAGCATTTCTAACAAGTCTTTATTCTCTGCTTCCAATCTACGAACAACCCGAGCAGAGGCACGCAGGCCTCTATTTATACCTTCTGATCCCCGGGCAATTCCAACCAATCACAAGGCGGTCTTTTCCCGCCTTGCGCATGCGCGCAAGGCCGGCGCCACTCAGTCT
>NW_015404212.1:0-2990 GCF_001527695.2 Protobothrops mucrosquamatus
TTCTCAGTGCCGTCTGAAGGGGTTTCCTCTTCTCTGGCCCACCAAAAGTGGCGCCTTTCAAGGCAAAAGAAATCAGGATCTCCAACTGGAGTTGCCCATGGAAATAGGCTGCATATTCCCCAGCCAGCCCTCCAGATCAGGGGGGCTCCGAACCTGGCAACTGTAAGGCCTGTGGACTCCAACTCCCAGAATTCCCCAGCCAGCCCTCTAGACCAGGGAGGGGGGTCCAGTGGTGGGATTCAGCCGGTTCCCACCGGTTCGGGAAGACCTGCAGCTAAATGGACCTTAATTGGGAGAAAGGGCTGGCTTCCGGAAGTCCACTCTAGGCCTCAAAGGAGGCCTCTCAGGCCTAGAACAGCCCACCGGAAGTGCAAGGATACCACTTCCGGAATCTTTTCTAGGACTGGGAGGGCTGGAGGAGACATCAGAAGCCTGGAGGAGGCCTCCCAGTCCTAGAACAGCCCACCGGAAGTGCATGATGTCACTTCCGGATGTTCATTATAGGCATCGGAGGCCCAGGCCTGCATCAAATATGAGAACCGGTTGTTCAGGTATTTGAATCCCTCCACTGGGGGGGGGGTCTCCAATCTTGGCAACTTTAAGGCTTGTGGACTCCAACTCCCAGGATTTCCCATCGAGGTTAGGGGGTCTCCAAATATGGCAAATTTAAGGCTTGTGGACTCCACCGCCCCAAATTCACAAGCCAGGGAATTCTGGGAGTTGAAGTCCCCAGGTCTTAAAGTTTCCAAGCTTGCACACCCCTGCTCTACACAATGAAATGATGATGGGGCCAAATCAAGGGAATATTCAGCCAAATACAGGTTGAGAATGACAGCCGCCTTGGGAATTGCAGAGTGTGGTGTGCAGAGAGCCACCCTAGACAAACCACACACCACACTGAGCATCACGGCCTCCTCAGAAGGCCCGGCCTGCAAAAGAAGCCGTTTCTTCAGAGAATAGGGAGTTTAACTCCGAACTGAGGCTGTCCCGGGGCCTCTTCTTCCCTCGAGGCAGAGATTGCCCCTGCTGGAGGCTGGGTTGCACAACAGACCCACAATGGGAGAACACAAGTCCTTTCTCCGCTGTGGTGACGGCCGAGATCTCTGATCCGTGGAAGACCCTTCCTTGGCAGAAGACGTTGGGATGGTTTCCACCCCCTAGGAACACTCGAAAAGGGGCACATGGACATTTTCTGAAGACAAAGGCCAGGATGACAAAAGAGGGCCGGGCAAAATATTTCAAATGTTTTTATTTCAATTTTAACAATATGTACATCATTTTGAACCTATTTCTATAACAAATATAACAAAATATAACAAAAAACATACATAAGACATGGCTTTTTCAGCAAGCGGGACTGACCTAGGGTGAATTTTAAATAGGGATAATTTTTAATGATTTTTAATAATAAAAACACAGACACAGCTACAAATATTTGGTTTTAATTGGCTTTTATTGGGGAAATGTGTTATGTTGTTTTAATATGCTGTGAGCCGCCCTGAGTCCCGTGGGGAGAAGGGCGGCATATAAGTCAATGTAATAAATCAATAAATAAATAAGAAACATAACAAAACAAATGAGGGGTCAGGAGGCTAAAACATAAGGAGCTGGAACTGGGTATGGGTCATTCAACAAAGGGAAGGACCAGGGCTGATAGGATAGGATCACAGTGAGAGAAATGAAGGAAAGAAGGAAGGGAAGCCTCTGCATATCAACACAATGACCAGCCATAAGTATCTTCATTTATTACTTTATCAGTAAGAAAACTACCTTCATTAATCAACATTTCCTCCTTTTCGTCCTTTTCCAGGTCTAATATCCCTCGCAGAGATACCTGCAGGAGCTGCAGAAGGAGGGGTGCTGGGGGGGTCAGGAACAGCCCGATCCAAAGTCTCCACTCACCACATGGCTCCCTCTTCACCAGCTCCACGTCCACAATATACATGACTTGTTTTCACCTGCCCTCCGGTTGGCAGACCGGAGAAACCGGAGAAACCGGAGTGTCAGCTGTTTGGTCCTTTGTCCTAGTTTTCCTCGGAAAACAAGGAAAACAGAACAAAAAAGTCATGGAAGAGAGAAAAAAATGAACATAAGGAAAGGGACCAACTAAAGCCTTCTTTCCACAATCCCTTTGATTCCAGAAACCAGCTCATCCCTTTTTACCTTGGTTAAACCTATTGGAAAGTACTCAACCAAGGCTTTTAGCCCCAAAGCCTCTGGGAACGTACCCACAAATCACCAAATCAGCCCATTTCTCCTCTTTTGGCACAGAAGGCCTGGCTCTTTGCTTGTAGACTG
The DNA here is from genome assembly GCF_001527695.2 of Protobothrops mucrosquamatus. Taxonomy (NCBI): domain Eukaryota; kingdom Metazoa; phylum Chordata; class Lepidosauria; order Squamata; family Viperidae; genus Protobothrops; species Protobothrops mucrosquamatus. The sequence continues at coordinate 2,299 of NW_015404212.1, forward strand.
CCCCCTTCTATGGAAGCTCCACTAAGCTGACTGACTGAACAAGACCCCCTGATGCAGCTCTTGGTCAGCTTCCGTTTTGATTCCCTTTGTGTTGCCAGCCTTTTCTTCTTAACCCAGAGGCCTAGATCTCCCAAGGTAGACTGCCCCTTATCAGGGAAGCTCCACTAAGTCACTCCCTCGAGTGAGACCCATGAGGAGAGCTTTCTCCCATTTGTTTTCCTGACTGTTTCCTTTTGGTTCACCTCATGGCTGAGGTCCCCCCATTCCCTCTCTTTCCACGGAGACCCCCTCCTTTTCCTTCTGGCCCCCAAAGTTCAAGCACGACAAAACACACAACATTTTTGTCTTTTCTGTTCATCGATAGATCAGGACTGCCTGAAATAAAGGGTGGGGAGAAGCTTAACGAACTCCTGAAGGATTTCCGTGAAGGGAAATCCAATATACTGTGCGAGGAGCCCTGAAGGCGGCTTGGAGGGGCAATGGAAGGTCCCCCCTGTGAGAAACAGAGAAGTTTAAAAATAAAACGGTCACAATTGATTAACAATAGAAGGATTAGCCAAGCCCTGCACGTAGGCACTAGATTTCAGGAGGCTTGGCTAGAAGACACACTTAACAAGACAAAAGGATGGCAGAGAGAAGTTCTGAACAATGTAACTGAGGGGGAGGGATAATGTATTCTGGCTAGGCGGATC
>NW_015404212.1:11771-13161 GCF_001527695.2 Protobothrops mucrosquamatus
GGCAGGTTGTTCCACTAGTTAATTGTTCTAACTGTCAGGAAGTTTTTCCTTAGTTCTAGGTTGCTTCTCTCCTTGATGAGTTTCCACCCGTTGCTTCTTGTCCTGCCTTCAGGCACTTTGGAGAATAGGTTGACTGCCTCTTCTTTGGGGCAGCCCCTGAGATATTGGAAGACTGCTATCATGTCCTTCTCTTCATTAAACTGGACATACACAATTCCAATTAGAGTCCCATTAAACTAGATTCTCCATTATTTCCAGGGTTCTTATCTGTATGTATTGACAGCAATTTATATAGAATTGTTTTATCCTTCAAAGTCAGGGATGGGGACCCTGTAGCCAACTAGGTCTTGCTGTCCTTCAACTCCCAGCATGCATGCCCCATTGTCTCTGTTCTTTGTGTTCTTAAACTCTCTTCCTTCTCCTAGAGAAAGACAATGTTGTCCACCTGGGTGCTGGTCTGGTTGGTCTCCCTGAGGACCTTGTCCACAGCTCTGGATCCGACCCTGGAGGGGACATGGAGAGACTGGAAGGCCACTCACAGTAAGGAATATGGCCTGGTGAGTTTGCTCCACTAGAGCTCAAATCAATCTCTCCTTAATTAGTTTCCATCTGTCGCTTCTTGTCCTGCCTTCTGGTGCTCTGGAAAATAAGTTGACTCTCTCCTCTTCTTTGTGGGAACCCCTCAAAGACTGGAACAGGCTGTCATGTCTCCCCAAATCCTTCTTTTCTCTAGACTAGCCAAACCCAGATCCTTCAAACGTTCTTCGTATGTTTTAGTCTCCAGGCCTTTGATCACCTTAGTTGCTCTTCACTAAACTTTTTCCAAAGTCTCAACATCTTTTTTGTAGCATGATGACCAAAATTGGTTGCAGTATTTCAGGGGTGGTCTCCCTAAAGTTTTATAAACCAGTACTAACACTTTGTGTGATTTTGATTCTAGGCCTCTGTTTATACAACCCAGGATTGTGTTAGCTTTTTTGGCTGCTGCCGCACATGGCTGGCTCGTGTTTAAGTGATCGTCCACTAGGACCCCAAGGTCCCTCTCACAGTGACTGTTTTTCAGCCAGGTCTGCCCTAATCTGTGCTTGGACCTGTGTTCTATTCCTGCCTAAATGGAAAACTTTGCTTTTCTCCACTTTAAAACTCATTTTGTTGGATAGGGCCCATTGTTCAAGTTTGTCAAGACCTTTTTGGATCCTGAGTTTGTCTTATGGGCTGTTGGCTGTTCCTGTCAGTTTAGTGTCATCTGCAAATTTGTGGAAGGGAAGAACCCTCGTTCTAGGCCTGCCACTAGGTGCCACTAGGTGCTTAGACAATGGGACTAAAATATAATAATAATAATAATAATAATAATAATAATAATAATAATAATAATAATAATAATAATAAT
>NW_015404213.1:0-2990 GCF_001527695.2 Protobothrops mucrosquamatus
ATGTTGAGGCAGTTCTGCAAGGCAGCTTAAGCTGCTTATCTCGTTGGCCAATGCCAGCTGGAAATGAATCAACCTTTTGTGATTGCTCCACAGGTTTCAATCATGCACCAGGTTTGGCAATGATGCTGGCCAGGAGTTTGCCTCAGGCCCATCCCAATTGGAGGCTCTCCTGTTTCTTTATAATGACAATCATTGCTGGTACAGGAAGTCCAGAAACTCTTTCATTTTTTGGAATGGCGGGGGGGGAGAGAAGAAGGGCTACATTTGAGAATGGGTGATTTCTATGAACTTTCCCATGATCCTTGATTCCCGCTTGGACTGAATCTCCTCTCAACCAAGCAATGGTTAGCCATAAGCATTGGAAAGATCCGTTAGCGCCGTGTGCCTTGCCCAAATGGGATCTGAGCTGGAAATATAAATTAATACAGATAGTCCAGTGTTCCAGTATCTGAGGGGCTGCCACAAGGCAGAGGGGGCCAGGTTGTTCACCAGAGCACCAGAGGGAAGGACGAGAAACAATGGTTGGAAACTGATCAAAGAGAGAAACAAACTGGAATTGAGGAGAAACTTCCTTACAGTGAGGACCAGTGGAACAGCTTACCCCCAGAAATCATGGGCGCTCCATCACTGGAGATTTTTAAAAAGAAGCTAGACAGTCACCTTTCCGAGATGGTACAGGTTCTCCTGTTTGAGCAGGGGGCTGGACTAGAAGACCTCCAAGGTCCCTTCCAGATTCTATTCTATTCCATTCTATTCTATTCCCGCAACTGATCCCAACATTTCCATTGCTAAGCAAAACACTTGTTAAATGAATTTTGCCCCATTTTATGACCTTTCTTGCCACAGTTATTAAAGTTAGTATGCAGTCGTTAAATGAATCTGGCTTCCCCATTGTCTTTGCTTGTCAGAAGATCTCAAAAAGTGATCACATGACCCCGGGACACTGCAAATAAATGCCAGTTGCCAAGCATCCAAATTTTGATCACGTAGCTGCAGAGATGCTGCAATGGTCTTTAAGTGTGAAAAAATGTCATAGTCACTTTTTTACAGCGTCACTCTAACTTCAAACGGTCACTATATGAATGGCTGTAAGTGGAGGACTATCTGTACTTCTTTAAGTACACAAGGGGAGGCATCTCATCCAAAGAGAGGGAAAGAGAGCAAATTAGAAAGGCAGAGAATCACTTTATTCAATTTCAAACATACAGTGGTATCTTGGTACTCGTTCTTAATTGGTTCCGGGAGCCGCGATGAGTACAAAAAACGATGAGTACCAAACAAATTTTTCCCATAAGGAATAATGTAGCGAGTCACAAGGGAGCTGACATCAACAAGTTCTAGCTTGTGTGTTGAGTACCAAACAAACGACGAGTACAGGGACAAAAATGCACTGAGTACTAAATTCGATCAGTTTCAGAGCCGCTGAGTACCGAGGCATGACTGTATTGGGTTGGAATGAGTTTTTTTCCTTGGTTGACATCATCTGACTCGTTTATAATATAGCACGCACGCTCAGCAACTTTATATGTACCATGTAACATTTCATTGCATCCCATAAAACTTTGAGTATGATCTTGTTCATGCTCATCATATTCAGGAGGTGTGGCTGTTACGTTACGATGAATTTGCAAATTACTGGAGTTCAGATTTACCTACGAACTAGAAACATCAATCAAAGAAACTCCTAACTACTGAAAACATTACTCAGAGGGCTCCCCCCCCACTTCCTGCTGCCATCAGACCCTTTTTACCTTTCTTTGGGTTAAAAAAGGAAATGAGCAGACTCCTTACGAATTTCACCTGGGTGCAGATAGGAAGTTTGCCCCTCACCCTTTTATTAGGGAAGGAGAAGAAAGTAACAGAAAGTTAGATGTATCTGGTTTGTTTTTTTAAAAAGAAAGATGTTGAGCCCTGGATGAAATGGCCACAGAGGATGTGACCAGAAAGAAGGATCTGTTCCAGAAAATATAGTAAAGAAATACGGTACTTAATTCTACATATAACAATGGCAGCAAGAATAGCATACGCCCAGTTCTGGAAAAATGAGAATATACCATCAGAGGAAGAAGTGATAAGAAAAATCCTGGACTGACTTCCGGTGTGCAGGCGACCTCGTCGGACGCAGCCGACAGCTGCCTCCCGCCTGTTTTCGCGTAAAAGACGTTTTGACAGCAAGCATCAGCTGTCAAACGGCTCGATACCTTTCCCCCGGGCATAGGGGGATCGGTGAGCTGCCCGGGGTAGGAGTTGAGTTCCCGAGTCGTCCTATGTGGACGATGTAGATTAGAACTCCTCCGGAGCCCCGAGGATTCTCCGCGATCCAGGACGCCTTCGCTTCGGCGAAGCTAGAAGCCGCCGCCACCGCTGCAACTTAAATTGAACTGTGAGTTATTATATGCAGACAAACCGACCCTGGAAGTCTGTTTTTTATTCTGGATCTTACTCTAACTTGGAATATTCTGATCTTCCCTATACTTGGGGTGGACTGAGTGAAAGTGAACTTAAAATGGCGCTGGAATGAAACTTTTTAGCAAAAAAGAAACGAAAGTGATTTGGATTTCCGGTCTGGAACTTTCGTTACTTTTAATACTTTCATTACCTGCTTTGGACTAACTGTTAAAAAGACTTTTACATAGATTGAAATTTTAAATTGCTAATATGGCTTCGAAAAGAGTGGTGCCCACAACTTCAAAATCAATTACATCTCTGACTCCCCAGCCGCTCCAACAAATTTCTAAGCCGGCTTCCCACCCGCCACCCCTACCGCCATCTTCCTCACCTCCATCGCCCTCTGGTAAAGAATTACAGGATTTAGTGACTGAAAGTATTAAGCAAATGACAGAGATGTTACAAAAAATGGATGCTAAAATTGAGAATAAGATTGATCAATTAATACAGCAACAACAAGAATTATTACAGAAACATGAGGGCTTCCGTTTGAATATGACAACTGCTTTTCAAGGTTTGGCTGAATATGTGGATGGGGTGGC
>NW_015404214.1:0-2990 GCF_001527695.2 Protobothrops mucrosquamatus
AGGGATGATTTTAAGAAAATTTTAATTGACACACAGCTTCGAATATTTGGCTTTTAATTTGGTTTTATGGGGTTTTTTTGTTCTTTGATGTATTTTGTTTGTCTGTTTTAATATGCTGTGCACCGCCCTGAGTCCTACGGGAGAAGGGCGGTATATAAATTAAATTATTAAATTAAATTAAATTAAATTAAATTAAATGATAATATAGCTTTGAAGCTGTGACCAGACAAAAGAATCTGCCATTTATTTTCAAGATATGAAGAGAAACATCAGGGATAGGTTCTCCTGCTTGAGTGGGAGGGGGGGGGCTGGATTAGAAGACCTCCTATTCTATTCTATTCTATTCTATTCTATTCTATTCCATTCCATTCCATTCCATTCCATTCCATTCCATTCCATTCCATTCCATTCCTCAGCCTGGGAGCTGTGGGGAGGTTTGGTCAGGACCCGGGCAAAAGATCCCAGAGGAGGAGGCAGAAGCCCTCAGTTTTGGGGGGATGTTAATAGAGGAACCAAGATTCCTGTATCAAGTAGAGATAAAATAGACAATCTCAAAGATACTAAGGATGCTCAGATGGTTTGTGCTAGAAGTAGGAATTCTTTGACATGCTATATTTCCACCAATGCTTTAAATTAGCCAATGTTCAAGTAACCATGTAAGACAGCCAGCTAGGTAATGATTTGAAAATCAAGTGGCAGTGGTTTGGGAGTAGTTTTCTTTAATTTAACCAGCATATATATAAATTGCACAATTCATACTGAGAGAATCATAGTGTTGTAATTGACCTAAGAGGTTATACAGACTAAACCCCTGCACATTGCAGGATTCATGGTACCATCTCTGATAGATGACTATCCATTTTCTGTTTGAAAGTCTCCAGTGAAGGGGAAGAAGCCACTTCATTATTATATTTCACTGATCGGCAGTTCTTAAGTCTTTCCTAATATCTCCTATGAATCTTCATCCTTAGACTGTCATCTTCTGCATTGCTAGGCATTATAGTCATTTCAGCGTCTGGCTCTGCCACTTGTTGTGGAATAAAATTGATTCTTGAACCAAAGTGTCCATAGCCAAATGAAGTCACATGAATAGAGAGCATATGCTGTTCAGCTAAGCTATAACCATGTTTTGTCTAGCTCTTGGCATCTTTCCCTCCACATTAAAAACAGTGTTCCAAAATCACTGAAGGCACTTTCCTGTGGTAAATTAACTAGCAGAACCCATATCTCTTACCTTTTCCTCTTGCATCCTGACTTGGAGTAGAAGATGGAGATAGGAAAGAAATGGACCAATCAAAATCTCATTCCCTCCTTGCCGTCCTCCTCCTCTGAAGTAGTCCAACACTATGCTCCAATCTATCATGTTCAGAAACCACAAGAATGCCATTCTACTCTTAGTGCTTCCCTTCTCACTTCCTTATCTGATCCTTGTGGGGTTACTTTAATTCAGTTTACTGCCATTTGTGAAAGGAAAATATAAATCTTGGATTGGCATTAGTACAGTTTTTCTATAGACTTTGAAAAATGCAGCCCAAGGTGCGTTTACAAGATTGGAAGGTTCATGCAATCCTCCTTTTTTTCTTTAAAAATACTTTGTTTGAAAGAGGATTAACTTTAAATTTAGAAACTCAGAACAGATTTGAGCATACAGACGAAATTGTCAGAAGACTTACTTTTTGGCCTAATTCTGCTTTCAGAGGCATTTCATTCTTTCAGAGACTTCAACAAATTCATGTCTGGAGTTCATAAGATGCAGAGTTGAGCAGTGTTTCAAACTATAAAGAAATTATGATGTATACTTCCTATGTCTTTTTCATTTATAATCCTTAACCTAGTTCATCTCCCTAGCAGAACTATGAGACAGGTCCATATGCTTCTTGTTTTCAGATTCAGAATCGAATTAATAGTATTAATTAGCCCAGGGCCATCCTTTGACTCAAGTAGAGCAGGGCTTTTCAACCTTTTCACCCATTGTACCACTTTTAGGATATGGTAACATCCGAGTACCACCTAGCAAGGTGTCAAAAACTTCCAAAAAAGGAAAAAAGTGATAAAGTACAAGTAGTCCTCGACTTACAACAGTTCGCTTAGTGACTGTTCGAAGTTACAATGGCACTGAAAAAAGTGCCCCCCAAGTCATAGCCGAGCAAGACACCTGCCTGCCCACCTGGTGGCGCTCTTCCTCCTGTCCGAGGTTTTCATTGTTGTGAGCATTTCTGTTGAGGATTGGCAGTGGGGGTGGGGTGGGGGGGTGTTTGGTTTTTATTCCCCCTGTCTGCTGGGTGGTTGCAGCAGGTTTTGGTCACTTCACATGACCCTGGGACACTGTGACTGTCATAAATATGAATCAGTTGCCAAGCATCTGAATGTAAATCACAAGACCCTGGAGATGCTGCAACATTCCAGCTGATTGGCGCTTCTGGGCTCAGCAGAAGCGCCAGGATCAGTGCCGAGCTCTAGCTGGAGCCTGGAGCTGATCCTGGCGCTTCCGCTGAGCCCTGACAGTCCCGAAGAAGCGCTGATCCTGGCGCTTCTGCTGAGCCCAGATAGCCCTGCAGCTCCAGCCATCTCTCACTCAGGCTTGTGCGATGCTGCCACTGGTTCAGCTCATTCCCCTCCCCCTCTACCACTTTTCTAGGATGGTTGCGTGCCAGGTGCCAATGTACCATAGGTGGTACCCATACCACTGATTGAAAAGCCCTGTAGTAGAGGACAGGGTAAGGGATGTCTCCTTTTGTTTAGAGCTTCTGTACCCTTAATGGCATACAATACATAAGGAAAGAAAGATTTTTGAACTAGATCAGATACTATTGAGGAGTTCTCTGCATATAGGAGGACCTAGAAGATACATTACTTCTATTTAAATAACACTCAGGTAACAAGACTGGAAGAAAATTCTTTGCTCAAGATCTTGGGAAGCTGACAAAGCATTAAAGGTAATTACATGAATTATGAAAAAACAGACCATCAGTGGTCAATTACCAATAATA
>NW_015404215.1:0-2989 GCF_001527695.2 Protobothrops mucrosquamatus
GCCCATTGGGTGGGCGTGGCTGCGGTGGTAACGGCAGACTGGGTGGGACTAAAAAGTTCAATCAATCAATTCCAACTTTGCAAGATCTTTTTTTTTCCCGCAAGAAGTTGAAATCGACTGATTGATTGAACCTTTTTTTTTTTGCACACGGCGGCGGAAGCCTAAAGCAAAAAGGTTTTATAAAACCCAGCTGAAGGCCTAGGACTGGGGCGATGGCGTGTGTGCCCACAGAGAGGGCTCTGAGTGCCGCCTCTGGCACCCGTGCCATAGGTTCGCCACCACTGCCCTATCATTTTGTTGTTGTATGTATGTACACTGAAAGCTTATGCGCCGGAGACAAATTCCTTGTGTATCCAATCTCACTTGGCCAATAAAAAAATTAATTCGATTCAATTCAATTCAATTCACCAGGTGAAGACAATTTCACAGGTAAAGAAATACTCTGATCCTTCTAAATGTCTATGGAGATTCTCAGTCATCCAGGTCATGGTGGTCCCAAAGGTGCTTTTTTCAGGAGGCAACTGGACTTTCTTGTTTTTTTCTTTGAAGACGTTTTGCTTCTCATCCAAGAAGCTTCTTCAGCTCTGACTGGATGGTGGGGAATGGAAGGATTTATACTCCTTGCAGTCAGCTGGTCATTTGCATTCTTTTTAGAGGGTCCTTGAGGCCACCTGGAGGTTTATCTGTGTCCTCAAGGTCACCTGAGTGGTGCAAATGGGTGTGGATACTTATCCAAGTGGCCTCAGTGAAATGAAAACATTTCGCTTCTCATCCAAGGAGCTTTTTCAGTTCAGAATTGAAGAAGCTTCTTGGATTAGAAGCAAAACCTTTTCAAAAAAACAAAAAACAAAACCCACTTTGAAAAGGAGCTTTAGGAGAATTGTACTTTCAGATTTGCAAGGTTTTGTTAATGTAGCCTTACAATGATATTAGAATTGGCCCATATGGTTCTGTTTCCTGCTTGGCCCAATAAATTGGTAAAACAGGACCCCTAGGTCATTGCAAAAGATCTGCTGAAATATTTAGTTGACAATGAAACAGTTATGGACAGCTCCACAGTAGAGCACTGTTTCTACAAGCATGATTTAATGCAGGAGTCCCCAACTCCAGGTTCGTGGACCAGCACCGGGCCGTAGCATGCCAGCAACCGGGCTGCACAAAGAAGCAAAGACCCATCTACAGGATGCAGGCAATACACAAAACCACACCCCCTCTCATCCACAGAAAAATCTTTTTCCACAGCACCGGTCCCTGGTGCCCAAAAGACTGTGGGCCTTTGATTTAATGCTCTTCAATCTCATCAGAAAAAAAATATTATCTAAAGTAGGGGTGTCCAATCTTGGCAACTTTAAGATTTATGGACTTCAAGTTGCAGAATTCTGGCTGGAGAATTCTGGGAGTTGAAGTCCATAGGCCTTAAAGTTGCCAAGGTTGAATCCCCCTGATCTAAAGTATCAAAATAAACCTTGATGAACTGATGAAACAAAAATTGATTACATGTCTCAGGAACACTGCAACCGCCATAAATATAAGTCATTTGCCAAGCATTTGAATTTTGATGTGAGCATGGGGATGCCACCACGATCATAAGTGTGAAAAGCAGTCATAAATCACTTTCTTTAGTGCCATTGTGACTTTGAATGGTCATTAAACAAAGTGGTGTAAGCCGAAGACTACCTGTATGCATTCAGAAAGATGTCAGGTTTAACTTTATACCATGCTGAGGTTATGTCAGCTTCTCTCCTCTTAGGGATTCGTGGAAACACACTGTTAAACCAAGATGCCTAAACATGATTGGGACTGAAATGCAAAATATAGCCATCAGAAAGCAAAATATAACCATCCTCAAAAGCAAGAGTCTTCAAAGTTGGCCCTTTTATGACTTGTGGACTTCAACTCCCAGAATTCCTCTGCCAGGCACGCTGGCCGAGGAATTCTGGGAGTTGAAGTCCACAAGTCATAAAAGGGCTAAGTTTGAAGAACCCTGCTCAAGAGAGTAATTCTCACACAATGAAAATGACAAACAATTTGGTCTTTTAAGGAAAGCACTTTGGTTGAGCAAGTGTAATTAACATAAATCGCCCAGGTAAATAACTCCTATTTGCAGAAGATTCTCAAACAAACTACTCAAAGAATAATCAAAAATATTTGTTTTAAATATTTGGAGGTTTTTTTTCCTTTCCAGCCATATATTGAGGAAGGATACACATTTTCTAATCTTGGTTTCTGTTTTGCTTTCTGTTTGTTCAAGAGCAACGCAAGCCCAGCCGTCTTGCATTGGAGAGATCCTGCTTCATGGCGTTATTCATGAGTTCTTGTTTGCTCAGTTCCAATGTCCATAAACAGCTTAGAAATTGCTTAGGATCCAAAGCAAGCTGAGCAGCGATTGCTTTTGGAAGAATTCAGGTGAGGGTTGATGACATCTGGATTGATAGGCTGGGCTGGTTCACTGTCACTGGAAATTATGTGTTTCACCAAGCACCGAGCAGCTTCATCAATGTTTATGTTGTCCTGGATGTGGGGGGGGGGGGGGGGGGAAGACAAGAAAAGAAGAAGAATGAATTCTATTAGCTAATGCCTGATGTTCTCTAGACATCTTGGGATTGCAACTCGCAACATTCCTAGAAGACAATACAACTCCCAGAACTTCTAGCCAACATTAGAATGCTCAGAACTCTTATGTCCGATACCCCAAGTCTAATGGCAGATTTCCTCAAATATCCAAAATGCTAACACTCAGAATTCTTAGCCAGCACAATCAAATTTCTGGACAATGTAAGTGACTAAGTTAGAGACTCTCCAAGTCCATCTGAAAGTCGTCTTCTTCTTCTTCTTCTTCTTCCTCCTCTTCTTCTTCTTCTTCTTCTTCTTCTTCTTCTTCTTCTTCTTCTTCTTCTTCTTCTTCTTCTTCTTCTTCTTCTTCTTCTTCTTCTTCTTCTTCTTCTTCTTCTTCTTCTTCTTCTTCTTCTTCTTCTTCTTCTTCTTCTTC
>NW_015404216.1:0-2989 GCF_001527695.2 Protobothrops mucrosquamatus
CAACCTAGAACTAAGGAGAAACTTCCTGACAGTTAGAACAATTAACCAGTGGAACAACCTGCCTCCAGAAGTGGTGAATGCTCCAACACTGGAAGTTTTTAAGAAGAGACTGGACAGCCATTTGTCTGAAATGGTATAGGGTTTCCTGCCTGAGCAGGGGGTTGGACTAGATGACCTCCAAGATCCCTTCCAACTTTATCATTATTATTATTATTATTATTATTATTATTATTATTATTATTATTATTATTATTATTATTATTATTATTATTATTATTATGGATCATCGCACAGTCAGCCAGATGTTCAGACTGGATTTGGCATTTTGTCTATTATTATTATTATTATTATTATTATTATTATTATTATTATTATTATTATTATTATTATTATTATTATTATTATTATTATTATTTCTGCCAACACATGGCATACAAGTCTGAAATCCTTGATTGAATGGATGTTATGTCAGATTGAGTTATGAGGCTGAGGATTGCTAGGGGAAAATTAATACCTCGAATTCCTCTAACCAAACTGAAGGTGCCAACCTTGGCTACGACTGAGCGTGTACCCTTATTTTACAGCTTATAGCAGTTTTGCTCCTGTGTGAAAGTCAAGCGTTGGAACTGCACCGGTGTCATAAGGTAAACCCATTGAACCTCCTTCCAAATTGCTATCTCCTTCTGGTTTGGGGAAAAAAAATCAGTCCTGGAGAATGAAATTCAAGGCAGAGAAAAGTAAGATTTTACACCCAGGCAAGAAAAACAGGTACAGATTGGGGTGAAACCTGGCTCAATAGTAGTAACTGTGAGAGGGATCTTGTAGTCCTAGTAGACAATCCCTTAAATAGGAGCCAGCCGTGTGCTGCAGCTGCCAAAAAAGCTAACACAGTGCTAGGCTGCATTAACAGAGGGATAGAATCAAGATCACATGAAGTGTTAGTACCACTTTACAATGCCTTGGTAAGGCCACACTTGGAATACAGCGTCCAGTTTTGGTCACCACGATGTAAAAAAGATGAGATTCTAGAAAGAGTGCAGAGAAGAGCGACAAAGATGATTAGGGGACTGGAGGCTAAAACACATAAGGAACGGTTGCTGGAATTGGGGATGTCTAGTTTAATGAAGAGAAGGACGAGGGGGGACATGATAGCAGTGTTCCAATATCTCAGGGGCTGCCCCAAAGAAGAGGGAGTCAAGCTATTCTCCAAAGTACCAGGAGGCAGAACAAGAAGCAATGGATGATGGAAAATCATCCTGCTGGGTAAACTGAGGCACATTATGTTGGGTTGAGGGCCCCATGGTTGTTAGGCTAGCCGTGGGCATTGGTCAGTTGGAGGAGTTGCCCCACACCTTAGCCAATGAACCAATGACCTAGCAATCCTACTAATGATTGATGTATTTATTCATTTGATTTTTTTTTTACCCCACCTTGATTACTACAGTATTTATATTCACTCAAGGTAGCAAACATACCTAATCATCTTTCCTCCTATTTTCTCCACCACAACAACCCTTTGAGGTGGGTTGAGCTGAGAGAAACTGACTGGCCCAAAGTCACCCTCCCAGCTTTCATGATAAGGCAGGACTAGAACTCACCGTCTCCTGGTGATTGGCCCAAACTCACCCAGTTGGCTCTCATGCCTAAGGCGGGACTAGAACTCACCGTCTCCTGGTGATTGGCCCAAAGTCACCCATCTGGCTTTCATGCCTATCTGAAAGTCTTGGTCTTTGCTGAAATTGCATCCATAAATAATCCTCTTTGATCCCAAAAGTTATTTTTCAGGGCAACTGGACTTTCTTGTTTTTTCTTTGAAGACATTTCGCTTCTCATCCCAGAAGCTTCTTCGGCTCTGACTGGATGGAGGAGAACGGAAGGATTTATACTCCTTGCAGACAGCTGGTCATTTGCATCCTTTTTGTTGAGGTCACCTGGAGGTTTACCTGCGTCCTCAGGGTCACCTGAGTGGTGCAAATAGGCGTGGAGCCTTCTGGCTGCAGGATATCCAAAATGGCCTCAACGACCCTCTAAAAGGACGCAAATGACCAGTTTTTCTGCAAGGAGTATAAATCCTTCCATTTCCCCACCATCCAGTCAGAACCTGAAGAAGCTTCTCAGGATGAGAAGGGAAATGTCTTCAAAGAAAAAACAAGGAAGTCCAGTTGCCTCCTGAAAAAAAAAGCACCTTTGGGACAACCCTGACCTGGAGGATTTGAGAATCTCCACAGATAATCCACTTTGATCTCTTTAGAGAATGATCCTATTCACCCTGTTTCTTTCCGTCACCGGCTTAGTAATTATCACACTGTTTTGGACACGTCAGTGGCACACATTCTACTTGTCGTTCCAGGTAAGAAGACTTTAGGTTTTTTTTTAAAAAAACAACAACAAAAAGTGGTAAAATTAGTCTGGCTCCACCTATTTTTAACAAACCCGTTAACAGTGAATCAAAACCTTATGAAGTCTTAGTATCGCTTTGTAAAGCCTTGGTGAGACCACACTTGGAATACTCTCTCCAGTTTTGGTCACCGTATTATAAAAAAGATGTGGAGACTTTGGAAAGAGTGCAGAGAAGAGCAACAAAGAGGATTAGGAAGATGGAGGCTAAGCCATATGAAGAATAGATGCAGGAATTGGGTATGTCTAGTTAATGAGAAGGAGTAGGGAAGACATTATACTAGCAATCTTACAATTTCTTTCTTTTTTTCTTTTCTTTTCTTTTCTTTCATTCATTCATTTCTTCTTCTTCTCCTCCTCTTCCTCCTCCTCTTCTTCTTCTCCTCCTCCTCCTCCTCCTCCTTCCTCCTCCTCCTCCTCTTCCTCCTCCTCCTCCTCCTTCTTCTTCTTCTTCTTCTTCTTCTCCTCCTCCTTCTTCTCCTCTCCTCCTCCTCCTCCTCCTCCTTCTTCTTCTTCCTTCTTCTTCTTCTTCTTCTTCTTCTTCTTCTTCTTCTTCTTCTTCTTCTTCTTCTTCTTCTTCTTCTTCTTCTTC
>NW_015404217.1:0-2989 GCF_001527695.2 Protobothrops mucrosquamatus
GGAGGAAGATGAGGAGGAGGAAGAAGATGAGGAGGAGGAGATGGTGGAGGAGGAGGAGGAAGATGTGGTGGAGGAGGACGATGAGGAGGAGGAGGAGGAAGATGAAGAGGAGGTGGTGGTGGAGGAGGAAGATGAGGGTGGTGGTGGAGGAGGGAGATGAGGAAGAGGAAGAAGAGGAGGTGGAGGAGGAGGAGGAAGAGGAGGAAGAAGAGGAGGAAGATGAGGAGGAGGAGGAGGAGGAGGAGGAGGACTGTGGGGTCCTTGGTGCCCTCTGAGCTTGATGTTTTGCAGATGTTTCATTACTCAACTAGGTACCATCATCAGTGCTAGGAAGGAGTGGGATTTGCAGGAAGAGGAGGGGGAGGGGAGGGGAGGGGGAGGACTGTGGGACCTGCTGCTCTCTGAACCTGGTGGTTTTCCTGCAGATGTTTCATTACCAAACTAGGTAACCTCATCAATGCTAGGATATTTGTGAGTAGAATCCAACCTTCAGGAAGAACACAAAAAAGGACCACGGGAGCCACCGTCCATCTTCCAGGGGAACGTAAACCCAACTGATGGCGGTCAGGTAGAGCCGAGGGCAAGGCCGGTTCTTTGAGGAGGGGGTCATTCTGAAGGCAGAACTAGAACTCACCGTCTCCTGGCTTCGCCCAGCTTAAAGTTGCTGAGTTGGAGAAACACTGATGTAACGAATACATGCAATAACCCCCCAACCCCCACCCACTAGGGACTCCAATTCAAGCTCTCCGGCTCTGTTCTCCAGACCCTGGAAGGGAAGCAGCTGTGGCAGATGGACCCAGTCCAATCTTGCACAGAGCATCTCTGTGTCTGTGCTTTCCCCCCCCCCTTCCAGCCCACACGGCTTCCCTCAGTGCTGCAAAATGCCTGCCTGGGAATGGCTTCTTTGGGTGGGCAAGAGGCACCATCTCGACTCTCTGGACACTGGAAAAGAATATTGATGGAATGATACGAGATAGATAATAACCTTAACTGAAATTAAGTTGTCTCGCCCAACTGGCATCTAATGTGTGAGAGAGATGGGCAGTTTCTAAATATAATATTGATAGATAGATAGATAGATAGATAGATAGATAGAGAGAGAGATAGAGAGAGAGAGAGAGAGAGAGAGAGAGAGAGAGAGAGAGAGATGGATAGATGGATAGATAGATAGACAGATAGACAGACAGAGAGAGAGAGATGGATAGATGGATAGATAGATAGATAGATAGATAGATAGATAGATAGATAGATAGATAGATAGATAGATAGATAGATAGATAGGATAGAGAGAGAGACAGAGAGAGAGAGAGATGGAGGGAGGGAGGGAGGGAGGGATGATAGATAGATAGGATAGAAATATAGATAGAAAGATAGAAAGATAGATAGATAGATAGATAGATAGATAGATAGATAGATAGATAGATAGATAGATAGATAGGTAGAGAAACAGATAGATAGGAATGGATGGACGGATGGATAATAGATGGATGTAGGAAGGAAGGAAGTAAAAGAAAGTGAGAAAGAAAAGAAAGGAAGGAAGGAAAAGAGAAAAGAAAGTAAGAAAAAAGAATGAATGAATGAAAGAAAAAATCTGGTGTTCTCTCTCTTCATGGGACACCTCTCTCTCTCTCTCTGACACACACACACAAACAGACATGCACACATTGACTTTGCTTGTCAGAAGGCCGCAAAAGGGGATCACAGGACCCCGGGAGGCTGCGACCGTCATAAATATGAGTCAGTTGCCCAGTGTCTGACTTTGGATCACGTGACCACAGAGAGGCTGTGGCTGTCATAGGTGTGAGAAACGATCATAACTCAAACTTTTTCCCAGTGCTGTTGTAACTTGGAACGGTCACTGAATTCATCGTTGTTAAGTCGGGAACTCTCCGTACGTGCGTGCCTGTCCGGAGGAAGGAAACTGACCTGCTGTGTGGTTTGGCTTTTCCTCCAGCTGCCAAAAAGCCGCTCCGGGTCAAAATAGTGAAGAAAAAGATTTTGAAGAAGAAAGCCCAAAAGCTGCTGAATCCGGAAACTGACACCCAAAGGGCATCAGGTGGGTCCTTGTTGCTCGTTGCATCTCCTTCACCAGGGATGTTGCGTAGGCAGGTTGTGTCGCCTTGGGGCCCATAAGTCACCTTCCAGAAAGCTGGACTGCAACTCCCATCATCCCAGGTAGGACCTTTTTGGGGTGGGACGAGCGGTCCGTCTCCTTCGGAGGGTGCTTGGGAGGGGAGGGGGCCGCGCACCCCTCGGTGGCTGCAGGGGGGGCACGTCTGTAGCAACGGCAGAGAAATCCTTCAGTTGTGGAGTCGCAAAGGAACAGCCTCAGCAACGCAACGTGGCTGTGTGAATGCGACCTGGAAGCAGTTCCTCTGCAAAAAAAAGGGACACTTCCCCCCCCCGGGAGCATCACAGGAGATGCCTTTGGCATCTATCGGTCTTTAGCATCTGCCGCCCCTGTATCAAGCGTTCTCTGGACCACACGAGGACTAGAAACTTGAGGCTGGATCACGTCGCCACTTAGATGCCACAGGAGGTGCCTGACATCTTATCCCATGGCCAGTTTGTCCCATGCTTGCATCATTGGTGCCAGGGTCCTACTTATGTATGTGTGTTTGCATGTATGCATGTGTGTTTTTATGTATGTATGTATGTATGTATGTATGTGTTTGTTTGTTTGTTTGTTTGTTTGTTGTTTATTACTCAATTACTCAACTATCCTGTGAGATGCGTTGGACTGAAAGGCAGTGAGGGACTGGCCCCAAGTCACCCAGCCAGCTTTCATGCCTAAGGCAGGACTAGAACTCACCGTCTCCTGGTGATTGGCCCAAAGTCACCCAGCTACCTTTCATTTCTATGGCAGGACTAGAACTCACCGTCTCCTGGTGATTGGCCCCAAGTCACCCAGCCAGCTTTCATGCCTAAGGCAGGACTGGAACTCACCACCTCCTGGTGATTGGCCCAAAGTCACCCAGCTACCTTTCAT
>NW_015404218.1:0-2989 GCF_001527695.2 Protobothrops mucrosquamatus
GAGAGAGAGAGAGAAAGAGAGAGAGAAAAAGAGGGAGAGAGAGAGGGAGGGAGGGAGAGAGAGAGAGAAAGAAAGAGAGAAAGAGAGGGAGAGAGAGAGACGGAGGGAGGGAGAGAGAGAGAGAGAGAAGCCTTTTCTCTTATTTTCATCATACCGTCTTGTCAATTTCATCTAATGTTCCACAGAGAACTATATTATTCACTCACATGATGGATTTGAGAGCAAGCATGGGGGAGGAGTACTTTGTTCATTCACCGAATTTCTCCATTGATTTCCATGCAGTTGCACCATCACTATACTCTCTCCTCATTTTTAAAGATGCTAACACCAAACAAACCAACCAACAAAACATAGGATTGGGATGGATGAATCTACTTGGTGCCAACAGACAACATCTGGTAGGACAATCTTTTCTTCTCCTTTTCCAATTGTAAGGTCTCAACAGGATTCCTATTATGATCTGGCAAGCTTTTGAAACAATAGCGATAGGTAACCAAGGCAGCATAAAGCTTCGCAGACTGATGCTGCACAAGGCTATACAGCAGGACCTGCAGCGAGGACGCATGCAATGATTACTGGGAAGAAGAGGGTGAACTCACCAACCAGGTTTCTAGGAGCCATCTGCTCAAGTCCTCTAGACCTGCCAGCTGTCCTATTTTCCTGATTGGATGCAAGAAGCATCCAGCAATACAAGCTTTGCACCTGGCACCAAGAAAGAAGTAAATCCGAGTGCCTGGAGTTTCTGGCATTTAATTATAAAACCCGCTGTTTATTTTCCCCGAGTTGTTATTTTAGGCTGCTTTCGGATGTTTTGTTTATCTCATGGCAGAACAGTAATAAATCACCACCTGGTAGCATTCCATTAACAATCATTCTCAATATTTATGATTGTTGTATTCTGTTCTTAGGTTTGTCCGGATTAAGGTGGCACATGGATTAAGCTTCCTGGATCATATCCCAGAATACATGGTGACAAGGCTCCCAAAAGAATTTGGCTGTACAAGAACTTCTAGTTTCCCCTTTTTGAATACAAAATTTAGTCTTTCTTCCTCTTACCAAAGCACACAGAGGAGCCCAGGAATGCTACATCGGCAGAAAAGGGTCTAGGTTCAATTGTCAGCAAGGCCAAGCAGGGATGCGGAAGACTTCTGTATGGTTGAATGAAATGTCCTGCAACCCCAATATGGAAAGTGCATATTTTAATGGGCTGATGGTTTTAATGTAAGGCAGCCTTGTATTTTCACTAACCATCTTGTTTGAATTACACTATGATATTTGGTAGCGCCAAACACCTGAAAACAATGCCAAGAAACTGACAAAACAAAGTGCTATGTAGTATGAGGGCAGGCTAAAAAACTTTAAAGAGCAGAAACCTGCTGTTTGCTGTTACTTAGAATGATTGCTGAATATTTAAATAACATCATTAGCAACATAATATTTTGAACATGTCACAAAAGGTTGTATGTTGCTTGCTGCAGTATTAGAAGAGTTTTCAAGGGGAAAGATAGGATTAAAACATTATTCAAGAACTTAGGAGAGTACTTTCAGGAGGAGAGATCGCTCAGAAATAGTTGGAGTTCAGAAGTGGAGCACATCTTCAAGGTCACTTGTTCCATCACTTGTTACTTCTGGTTAAAAAGGCTCTATGGCGGAATGTTCTCAGCTTGCAGTGTTGAAGAACTGTTTCCAGTCAGAACAGTTTGTACCAAGCAAGATTATGTGGTTCAATATAAAGCAGCTATTTACTCCCATCCCCAAAAGTATATTAAGTGTTAAAGAGGAAATAGCAGAATTATTACAGCTTGTGGCATACCAGCTGCTTACTTAGAAAATAGAATCATAGGGCTGGAAGGGACCTTGGAAATCTTCTAGTCCATGCCCCTGCTCAACACAGCAGACCTTATATACCATCTCAGTCAAATGGTTGCCCAGTCTATTTTTTTAATACCTCCAGTGATGGAGTACCCACAACTCCAAGAGGCAAGCTATTCCATTGGTTAATTGTTCTCACAGTCACAAAGTTTCTCCTTACTTCTAGGTTGGCTCTCTCTTTAACAAGCTTCCACTTATTACTTTTTGCCCTGCCCTTTGGTACTTTGGAGACTAATCCAATTCCCTCTTCTCTGTGACAGCCCTTCAAGTACTGGAAGACAGTTATCATGTCCCTCTAATACTTTTGTTCAAGAGGCTAGACATACCTAGCTCCCTCAACCGTTCATCATAGGATTTAGCCTCCAGACCCTTTATCATCTTTATTGCTCTTCTCTGCAACGCTTTCTAGAGTCTCAGCAGCTTTTTTTTATTGTGTTGACCAGAACTGTACGCAGTATTGCAAGTGTGACCTCATTAGTGCAGTATTAAAATGATATTATCACTTTTCTTGCACCTCTATTACTTCATTATTTCTTACTTTATTATCTCTTGCATCTCTAGTGCTGATCCAAAAGAACAATGATGTGAAGAAGAAATATTATTGTTACTATGAAAGGCATTCCCATTTTTACTATTTGGAAAGAACTGCAGCAAAAGGAGAACAAACTGCTATGATAGTAGGCACTGCTTTACTGATGATAAATCCTGATTAATCAACCAATCAAAGAGTTAGCTAGGGCAGGGGTCTGCAACCTTGACAACTTTAAGCTGGCTGAGGAATTCTGGGAGCTGAAGTCCACAAGTCTTAAAGTTGTCAAGGTTGCAGAGTTGTCAAGGCTAGGGAAAGAGAATTGCTGAAAATATCCCCTCCTTTAGATCAGCATTGCAGGTCTTGAAGAATTTTAGGAGATGTCTTTCTCTTTCATTCCAACCTTAAATACTACTTTCAACAAAACATTCTGTTTCTCCCATTATTAATTCTGATCAACCAAGATCTATGATCAGTTTTCTACATTTTACTGGTAAGATTCTGGAAATCATAATCCTAATGCAGCTGAAGGGCTAAATGCTAGTTTAAAGATTTGCAAAGTGATGCAGGATCTTCTGATATCTGCTG